>NC_041382.1:558557480-558676138 GCF_002162155.2 Triticum dicoccoides
GGATGAACAGTAGACGGTGGAGGGGTGGTTGAACAGGACCCTGTGGTGTGGATGGCTAGATGAATAGTAGACAGTGCAGGGGTGCCCGTGGAGGGGTGGTTGAATAGGACCCCGTGGTGTGGAGGGCTGGATGAATAGTAGACGGTGGAGGGGTGGTTGAACAGTAGCCGGTGGAGTAGCGCACGGTGGAGGCTGGATGAACAGGAGCCCGTGGAGGCTGGATGAACAGGAGCCCGTGGAGGCTGGAGGAGGTCGACGGTGGAGATGAACAGTATCCCGTGGAGTCCCGTTTTGCGGTACGCCACATCCCTCCCGATGAACAAGACCCCCGTTTCGACCGTAGCGCTTCAACACAAGTCCGTTTCCTCCATTTTGTGGTATGCCACACCCCTCCCGATCAACAAGACCCCCGTTTCGATCGTAGGAGGTCCGTTTCCTCCGTTTTGCGGTACGCCAGACCCCTCCCGATGAACAGGATCCCGTTTTGAAAGTGGCCAGTCGAACACAAGGCCGTTTCCTCCGTTCTGCGATACGCCATGCCTCGTTTCCGTCGCCTGTTCCGTCCAAGCCCTCCCGATAAACATGACGCATTCCGTTGCCTCCCCATGAACACGACGCATTCCGTTGCCTCCCCATGAACATGACGACGACGCTGTTTCTCCGTTCCGACCCAACCATGTACACGAGCCCTGGCCGTACGTATGCGCGAGTAGGCGTTCGAGACCCTGCCCGTATGTACACATACATGGCCGTATTTTCTTTCTTGCACCCTGGCCGCTGTACGTACGTGTACATGCTACGTGCTCGCCTCTACTACGACACGTGCGCGCCTCTACTACGACACGTACGCGCCTCTACATCGACCAGTATGTACGTACACGTTCGCGACCAGAATGACAACGCTACGCACGCTTCGACCAGGTGGGTCCCGACTGTCAGGCACTTCCTTGCCTGCGAAGATGTAGCTGGTGGGTCCCAACAGTCAGGGGGCGAATCGTTTTGTTTTTTTCCTGGACGCACTTCCTTGCGTGCGAAGGTGTAGCTGGTGGGTCCCAGTAGTCAGGGGGGCAAATCGTTTTTTTCTAGACGCACTTCCTTGCGTGCGAAGATGTAGCTCGTGGGTCCCAGCAGTGAGGGGGCGAATCATTTTTTGCGAAATACGGTGGCCCGTCCGGTGGGTCCCCGCTTTCAGGTGGAGGAATAATTATTTTGCGCGTAATAAGGAGGTAATTCCTTGCGGCTGCCGTGGACCCAGCTGTCAGCCTCTCCACGTACACTACTCTTCCGATGGAAGTCGGTCGTTGACCACGTTGACCACGCCGCACCGAGAGCACCAGGGCGCTGGTCTGGACGACGGCGAGGCCTAGGAAGGGGATGACATGGAGACGGGGAAGACGCAGCAGTTGAAGCCCGCGCGGAGAGGAGTACGAGGGTTCACTGGTTCGGCTGCGGTGTGAGGCTGCCATCGCTGCAGAATAACAGGGGGTGTGGATGAGTAGAGGGATGGCATGGCCAGCAGTGGGAGTAGTACGGGGCGGTGAGGCCTCCGCGGCATCATAGCCGGCCACGGGAGGTAGGAGCACGCGACACGACCGGCACTACTTTGGGTGGCTGGAGCAAGAAGACCAGAGGTTGAAGAAGCACTACGGCCATTGGATGGACATCGTACGATCACTGCAGCTAGAATCGTTTATATTGACTAAGTTGACAAAGCCCTTGGTACGCGTCAACTTAGTAGGCCCACAGCTCGGATTTGGCAGAGAACATATAGCCCATTTGCGATTTGTAAGAATGTACAACCCATTTTTTAATTCTAATGGAATTTACTACAGCCCATTTACAGTTTGTTAAAAGTACAGCCCAAGTTCTAGCTAGGAGAACGATTAATAATTTCAAACAACCGCTCAAAATAGAATTCAAAAAAAATTCCCACATTTTGATGGGATCCGAAATATTTTTATCCGAAATTTCTAGTCAGGTTAAATATAATTCCAAAATAAGTTGTATTACGTTAAAGTCCAACGAAATATTGCGCGCGCAACAAGTAATGAAATTAAAATTTTCAAATTCCAAAAATAATATATTTTTCAAACTAATTACGTGTTTGGTGCATAGTAACTGTCCAGTTATTATAATTACATCCTATTTATTATTTCTTAAAGTCCATTTTCTTGTTAAGCCTAATGCATATCTCCTAGAAAAGTTTGCAGCCCAGCGGGGCGGAGAATAACAAGTTGACCCGGATATTGTGTACAACTGTCGGCCCACTTGCATTGCTGATGTTGAAAAAAGCTATTTTTTATACACACATTTAAATTTTTTTGTATAGATAAGGAACATTTTTTATACACACATTTAACAATTTTTAAATACATGATTAACACTTTTTAAAACATATTTTTTAGTCAACAGTGGGCCCACAGCAAGCGGAGGAGGTCACAATACACATATTTTTTAAATACATGATTAACACTTTTGCAAAAACAATTAGCCCACAGCGAGCCAATTAGCTCCAGTCGGCCCACAGTGGGCCGACAGGACCCAATCAGCCCACAGTGGGCCGACATGGGCCAGTTGGCCAGCTGTAGGCCGACTGGAATCCAATCGGCCTGCAGCGGGCCGACGGTGTATTATTTTTGAAAAAAAATTACCCAGCGTAATATTTATGAAAATTAATTAAAAAATGTATTATTTAAAAAAAAAGCGAAAAAGGCCTATGTAGTACAGTACAACCTAACATGGTTACACAGCCCATATTCAGTGACGTCGGAAAGGCCCAAACAAGGCTTCTGTACAACTTTTTGAAGTCACTGAGCTCAATTAATAACTTAAGAAAAAAGTTAGATTGCAGTGGAACCTAATTAAAAGCTGTCACGAGCAAATAAATAATTCAACGGGTCCCACTTGTGCGTGTGCGTGCGCCCGTGTGTGTGTGTGTGTGTGTGAGAGAGAGAGAGAGAGAGAGAGAGAGAGACCCATCGGCCGATGCTCGTAAATACATCTTTCAGCCATATGCATTGCTGATGCTCAGTAAAAAACTTATATAGTTGACACAATCATATAGAACATCATAGCACACTGAACTTGCATACAAAAATTTCACGCAGGCGGCACAATCAGGATGGAAGCAGTGGATCGCTACGGGAAGGGCTATGTTGAAACCAACAAAGTTGTACGTAATGGTTCATCGTCTTTATCAATGACGGGGAAATATCTTGAATGTTGTGCAAAGAAAACAGACAGACAACACAATAAGTTCTCCTAGCACATTAAGTTGACGTACAGCCCTTTCTAAAAAAAGTTCAGGTACAAAATTAGAACAGGTCACAATCAAATGTACTGGCATATCAGTGCTTCACACCCATAGCTCGGATTTAACTAGTATCTGACAAGATTTTGTTGTTACCTCAAATTAGAGCACATCCAGGCAGCCAGCCCTGCCTCTTCTCCCAAAGAAGCAGTGGCCTCCGCCGCGCGATGGAGTAGGCCCTGTGCCATCCATCGTTCCGAGCAACACGGGGAAAGTCTGACGTTGACTCCTGTAATGGACGTCGTCGACGGACCCTAGCACCAGCGGCGGCGGCAGGACTTCGATTGATGGATTGACCACTTCTTCGACATGCACGAACACTCGATATAGGTACATCCCTAACGTGGTCCGTGGCGACCTTGGTGGCAATGAATAGTACAACCCCGGTTCCTGCACCGGTATCTCAACACCAATCACCTTCGGTATGGTGGACGGCTTCTTGATCCATGCCATAACCGTCAGAGCCCAGCTGTCTGGAGGAACAAACATGCTTACGAGCTCACCTCCAAGGTCATTGATAAGCTCGTTCATGGACTCGATGTTCCAAGCACGTCGAGGCATGACGTGGAAGGTAAGCCTTGTTAAAAACTCAAGCTCAAAGGGCACCGAGCCCCATCCTAGGTGCCACTAATCAAAGCTCACCAGCACGCCATCGCAGAACAAACGCCGGGAAGATTCGAACACACGACTGTAGTCGAAAGTTGTCTGGAACCTGACGAAGAAATCAGCTGGTGGCAGACAGACTTTGACGAGCAAGTCACTTATTTGGATGCCGTGCGCAATGCCAAGAGCTTTGACAAGGTCATCCGGCAAGACGGGAGGCCAGTCGCCGTTGATGGTTACCATCAGCACTTTGCTGGCAAACTGGTCGTCAATTGCCACCATGCCACTGTTGAGCGACAACACGCAGCGACCGAAGGCAGGACGGACCTCAGGATCTCCGGCTCGGAGATCCGCGTTGACCGGCGACATGATAGTGCGCTTGAGTACAAGGAGTACATGAGGGGGATTTGGGGGAACTGGAGTAGGAATCGAGATTCTAGAGGTGGGGGAGGGGCGGGAGACTGCGGATGAAAAGGTAGCATGAATTTCGAGCACGCGCCAATATGCTCTCGGCGCGCAAGCGCACGAAAACACCGGTGGCGCCCACATGTCGGCCTAAGAGTCCTTATTCATTCTTTTTTGGAGAGCCCGGCCTGAGAGTCATAATTGACCTGTTTGGCATTGCGTTACTACTCGGCCCATATTCAACGACACCTCACTGGCCCAAACAAGTGTACATCATCAAAAAGACACTGAGCCCAAATTATATAACTTGTCAAAAGGAGATATACTCTGAACACTGGAGAATGGTGATTCCCTCATTTAGCCCACCAGTAGTTCGAGACAATAAACAATTCGAAACAACGATATAAGAACATTCAAACACTGACTAGTGACTACTACTGGCATAAACAACAAGACATGATAGTTCATAAGAAGTCTTGCTACACCACCAAATCGCACCCATCTGCAGCGCTCAGACTCTCGTGATCCAGACAAGAATGACATTCTAAACAGAAGCAACTATTACATAGTAAGAGTGACATAGACGAGGATGACCAAATGACAAGGAATATGCATAACAAAAGAAAGAACTACCCATCTAGAACCAGCAGCAAAGACAACAAAGTCATTCGAAGAGATGATCCAACACCATCACAATTTGCAGCCCCACTTCAGTGACCAGTGATCCGGAGACACCAGTACTCCACCCTTTCGATGCAACATCCCAATTACCTATCAACTTAAAGGCTCGAACCACATCACTGCTTGTTGTAATTGAGACATCCAAGGATCAAAGTTAATCCGGATGCCTTTGTCATTCTAACCTTCTTTTGGCTGCAGGCTGTATCGTTGACAATCAGGGGAGTTTGCTCCCGAACTCCTAGGGCTCGCCATGTAGACACAGTTTTCCATAGAAAACAGAGCCTCTCTGCCATCAAGGTCCTTGCCTACGGTGATCTCCTGGTTAATTGGATAATTGAGTCCGAGAAACAGAGAGTGTGAACCAAGGCTGTTTACCCGCCTCCAACTAAAGAATCCTAAAGGCCCCAACAAGTTGGTATCCTGCTCATAGATGTAACAGCCACTGTCCGGATACTCGCGTATTACACGGTGCTTGTATACAGTGGGGTTTTTGCAATATAACTTTCCTGGCTCATGTGTCCGAATGATCATCAATCTTTTGCCGTCGTCTGATCGAGCGAGGAACCAGTTGTGCTTCCCTGTTTTTGGCCAAGGTGGTGTGATTACAAAGGGCAGTAACTGTAGGGACACTGCATCATATCAAAAAGGACAAGCATTGTTAATGTAAGATCAGCAATGTTCAGAGTATGAGTAGGATAATGCAAGAAACAGCATTGATATGTCCCTGTTGGAACTGGGAGGAAAATACAGGGAAATGTATACTGGGTTCGAAAATATAGAAGTACCATGCATGGTTATACTCATGTTATATCGCAATCGATTCTTCACAGGAAATTACCATGTCATGCATGTTATGTAATCATGTTCTGTCCTCACAAATGAATTCTTCAAGGTAACTAACAGACCATGCATTGTTATATACTCGTGTTCTGTGGGAAATTTTTTTGTGAGGATATTATTCTAGCCATTGATTGCTGAAGGGCGAATATAGGTATGTACACATGGTAAGCATTGCAGGATTTCACTACTTCCAAATATAGAGTTCTCCATATGCACATTTACTTCCCTAATGTATGGTTAGATGAAACCAACAGTGTGGTGCATGTTTCTACATCATGAAAATGAGGAAACTAACATGGCCATTGATACACACTCATATTTAGTAGTAGTATATAGATTACTGTAAAATAAGGATAATATCCATATATTCCTAACCGTTTGATTATTTAGGGTACAAATTGGCTGTAATGACATGGTCACAATCACATGAATTAACTCATTCCAAATATAGCTGATTTACGGCGTCTCTAATACATTGCCATAGTTCTACTCAAATTATGCTCAAATAGAGATATGCCAATCATCACAAAAAGTTCAAACAGTGTCATGGTGTCATCATTAACATGAGAGGAAACAACTTACATGCGCCGTCCCAGCAATATGTGGTGCCATCTGCTCTGTCGATCGCGTAGATGATGCCATTGTGTTCAATAGCATCACAGAAGTGTGTATCAGCTTTGACGATGATCCACTGGGAGCCGAGTTGTCTCCAGCTAAAGAAGGCACCCGCGTAAAGATAGGCGAGTCCGCGGTCGAACAAGGCAATTAGCTTGAAGTCTGCGTAATTCGCATGTCGTGTGGGCACTTGGCAGATTACAATCTTCTGCAAAACAAGGTCCGTCCAACTGACGTAGTAATCTAGATGACTTGGACCGCGATGGTAATACTCTATATAATCCAACGGAGGAAGGATAATCTCATGGGAGGTCTGGAAGTTCACGAGCACCAACTTTTTACCGTCTTCTCTAAAGGCAGCCACCCAGTGGGAGTTCATCTCGACCCAGTACATACCTGCCAAGAAGTTTCGGGCGATGGTGATCGGATCGATGTCGAGGGAAATGATGTACGACGATCCACTACATACCTGCAAAGAAGTTTCGGCAAATGGAGATTGGATTGAAGTCGAGGGGCATCATGCACGCCTCCGTATCATGGTGTGCCAATCTCGCAAGACCAGATAGCAGCAAGCAGGGTGTCTTGAAAATCTTAGGCCTCGCTTTGACGATGGCCGTGTGCATGTCCCTCAAGCATGCAGCCAGCCGCAAGGCGCTCAACATATCCATACACGAACAACAGAGGTCGAGGATGTCACTGGGGAGATTGCTCTAATCGCGGCTCATATGGATGCTGCGCGGTTCGCGTTCGGCCATGGTGGAGTTTGGAAGGGGGCTTGATTTACGGGGGAGAAGGATGTCGGTGCTGGAGCGGCGAGGGAATTGTGGTACTGGGGGAGGCGAGTGAGGTGAGGGTACACGGGGGCACAGTGAGATGGAGACGGAGAAGGAGATGGAGATGGAGTGGTGCTATGGGAGCGGAGAGGGAGACGAGGCGAGGCACCAATGTGCTGTACAGCGGCGGTGACAGACTGCACTGTGCACAGGGTGAGGCTGACTTTGGTAACCCGAACACGCCGCCTGGACTAGTGTCAGGTGCAGGGTGTTGTCACTTCACTGTGAGGACCGGATGAATAGTATTTTGACCATCAAGTGTACCGCAGTTGTACTACTACTACTACTACTACTACTACTACTAGTAGTAGTAGTAGTAGTAGTAGTAGTAGTAGTAGTAGTAGGTACATGAGTACTCCAGTATTGTACTAGCATAAATAGGTCTCCCGTGCTAGCATGCCTGTTCACTTCATCGTTCAGGTATCATCCATATTGCGAGCAGAACCAAATTCTTGTGCATGCCCAATCAACGCTCTGCCGTGATGCATGCAGTGTTCATTCTGGTGCATCAAGGACGGCATGCAGATCGTTCCACACTTGAGAAGAGGAAAAATGGAAAGGTAGAACGCGGCAGCAGAGGAAGAGAACACTGGCTAACGAGGCTGGGAGGGGATCGAGCAGGAAGTTAATGCTCCATGCCTAAAGGTTTTGGGAAAACCTAATTTTCATAAGGTGACTTATACTCACCTAAACGGAGGGAGTATTCCTTAACCAGAGAATGTTGTGTCTCCCACTCACGCGCTCAAAAAAAAAAACTACGACACATTGTTTTATCTGTTTGCATAGGTCCCACCTATTAGGAAGGATGGGCATGTACACGAACAGGTACGACTCATCAGTCTACCCACATAGCCTTTTCATTTAGTCTACCTAGCCATCTAATCAACTGCCTGCACGCCACTTCTCCCATTTACTTCTCCATCGGGAACCGATTCTCCTCGGCTTCTTCACCTCCCATTCGTCTTCATTTGCATCCAAACCCCACTGTGTTCACATTGTTTTAACCTCTTTAAATAATCATCTACTACTTCAGTTAGACTAGCCATCTAATCCTAATTCTCCAAACCATAGCCCTCCGTTCCAGCGGTTCCAAATGGCGATAGAGATCGAGATGCAGGTTTTTAGCGTCCAACATGTCCTCGTCGAAGGCTCGATGAGCATAATTGCCACCGTCACCGTCCACCCAAGGGTTGTTCGACAGTGGATCAACAATGTATCCAACTCCCTCGAAAAGGTAGAGACGAGGGTCATCGGTCTCGACGCAGAGTACACGGAGCATGCCCCTGGGAAGATCCAGTGCGCCACCGTCCTTCAGCTGTGCCTCGAAGATGAAGTTTTGGTGTACCACATCATACACTCGCCCTCCATACCAGGTGAGCTTCACGATTTCTTGTCTCGAGAGGACGTATACTTCTGTGGGGCAGCCATCGAAGGGGACAAACAGAAGCTGGAGCCGTACAACCTTGATTTGAATAGCATCGCTGACCTACAAACCAGAATCAAAATTCATGTAGAAGTTTGTGATAAATAGACACCATCCCTATTCGACATAGCAAATTTTGTGCTCGGTACAAATCTTCAGAAGGGTGACGAGACGGTGGCATTAAGGTCGTCTGGATGGGAGAATTATCCCTTGACGTACGAGCGGATAAAATATGCTGCCCTCGATGCCCGTGTGAGTTTCGAGATAGCTGCAAGGTCCAAAGAGCTTGTTGCGAAGCCGTCTCCCACAGAGAATGAGAACAAGAAGAAGAAGAAGAAGAAGAAGAAGAAGAAGAAGAAGAAGAAGAAGAAGAAGAAGAAGAAGAAGAAAAGTCTGCACCAGCAGGAGGGCATTATGGATGGATGAACTATTTCCTCTCTTGTAAAAAAATTATTCCCTCTCGGTGTATATTGATATAGATGGACTATTTCGATGGTGTGCATGTCTTTGGAACATAGTAGTAGCATGGGTCCGCTTGACTATAAGGAACTATTTATCCACATATATAGCTTTCTCTGCTACTCCTTCCAGTGATCGGTATGCAGTGCATGTGTCCGTAGACATGACAACTTGTCCATGGAAGTTCAACTACGGCGACCATCACGTTTCATCTCGCGATTCCCACGACGCCTCTCCAACCCACGGCACCACGCCCCCCGACGTGCGCCTCACCCCTCTCGGCCACACAGCCCCTCTGCCTTTGTGTGCATGACATGTGGGCCACCTAAAATGCGGCGAGCATCAAGTTTCTACGACAGCTACCCGTGATTCCCACGACGCCGCTCGAACCCATGAAACCACACATCCCCCGACCTGCGGCTCACCCCTCTTGGCCCCATTGCCCCTCTGCCTACGGGAGCATTACATGTGGACCAGTCACCTATCAGGTCCACATGTTATTGACTCAAAGGTAGGTGTAGTAAGGCGCTGAAGCTCAGTCTCGACGGCCCTGAGAGGGAAATGTAACTCCTACGGCAGGGCTTGTGGTGCTCCTGCAGCACAAACTCGTGCCAAACTAGAGATTTGTTTCTTTACTATACATGCACACAATGATTTAATGGACATTGTAATCTCAACATGTGACAGGGAGCTCTAAATTTGAATTTGAAACTTATAAAACGAAAAGATTCAAAACAAATAAACTGGGAGAGAGGGAGTATATCGTAGGATGTGTCCCACACAAAATAAGTCCCCTGGTTTGTCACCGCGAAGATGCGGTTAGAAAGGAGCACAACGTCTTCCTACTCGTACGGCAACAAATCGGCCATAGACAGCATGGTCCGCCTTTAACCGCCATGTGGAAGGTTCATGCTATCTTATTCAATCTCACCGTGGTTCCATCATACCAATTCATGTGGTGGCCCGTTGCATGGCTGATCCCAATGTTGGACAAAGGTTCTACGGGAACGGTTTCACCATTGTAAATGTTGTGAAAATTGATGTTGGTACCCTCCCGTACATATGTAGGCCAATCTCCACTCGCACCGAGCCTAACCTATGAAACAGTGGGCAGGGGGAGAATTAGGAAATGGACACAGAAGTAGGCTTTAGAATGCATCTACTACGTGGTCAAACTCATCTTACCTGCTCATCGGAGGAAATCCGAGTGCCCCTCAACGTTGGCATCTCAAGGGGCGTCAACTTGCAACTACGGCCACGCCACGCTGGAGAGACCCCCAAGGAAACATCCTCGTGCGTTCCATGGAACATCAAGATGCATTTGTATGAGTAGTTTATCTTGTGAGAGAAAAGGATGAATGAGGGAAGGTCTCTAGAGATAGAGATGGACACTACTACTACCAATGTGCTGGCCCATGCGTTGCAATGGATCCAAAGTAGTAGAATAATACTTGTTCACGTGCTTCAAATATAAACACTCTAGTTTTGATATACATGTGTCAGCAGGCATGACAGCTTGTCCATGGAAGTTGAACCACAGTGACCATCACGTTTCTTGTTTCTACCACTGCCACACCCAGACGTGATTCCCACGACGCCGCTCCAACCCACGGCACGACGTCCCCCGACGTGGACATGGATCCTCTGACGTGGCTATCACTGCCTTGCCCTACCTTTCCTTCGCTGACAGGTGGGACCCACGCTTATGGGTCCCACATGTCAGTGACATAATGGTAGGATTGTTCGCGTCAGGGGATCCTCATCCCCCCGACGTGCCCCTCATCCCTCTCGGCCCACCGCTCCTCTGCCTTTGTGTGCCTGACATGCGGGCCAGCTGAACTGCGGCGACCATCAACTTTCTACCACAAACACACCTGATTGGACGCGGTTTGCCTGCTCCGCTACTATGCTCCGATCCGTACTCCCGCACCATCGAATTTTCATCCAGCGGCTGTGACACATTTCGTCCTGGGCATCAATCCTCAGCTGGAGTACTTATGTACTACATGTAGTACCCACCGGTGTGGCCATCTATGCCTCATAACGCCCAGACGCCCAGCTGTGGCACCCTCGCCACGGCCACGCCACCACCGGCTGGTTCATCTCGAACGAGTGAGTCGCGAACCACGCCACCACCATGAGAATGACATGTGGGCCAGCCGCATTTAAGGTCCGCATGTCATTGACTCATAGGTCGGGCACTAAGCCACTGAAGTTCGGTCCTGTGGGCCCCGAGAGGGAAATGTAACTCCTGCGGCAGGCCTTGTGGTTCTCCTGCAGTACGAGCTCGTGCCAAAACTGGAATTTGTTTCTTACTACTACTCCTACCAACTAGTACTAGTAAGGTACACGTGCATTGCACGCATGAGATTCTGGTGGTTTGTGCATTATGCTTCTACATGTGGAGCTTTCTGGATTCTAACATGTGGCAAAATCTCGTGGAATGTAAGGTTAGGCAAGTTTGATTAACTTAGGTGAGTGTTTGGTTCAAGCCACACCTTAGGCAAGCTACACTAAGGCCCCACATGACATACACACAATCTAAGATGACTTATTCACCTAGACGGAGGGAGTAGTGTTTCTAGCAAGATGCCCGCGCGTTGCACGAAGTTGATGGAAAAGGTAAGCACAACTTATAAATTGACGGATGGAGTACTAGTTACAGTGATGCATATAATTAAGCAAAGGGATCGCACATGTCGGTATTGACTAGAACGAGAATGCCACATCACAATAAGAATTAAGGCCACGATGATGCAATCGCAGTGGTGGTTACAGAAGGCAAGAAGAAAGATGGATCCATGAACGTACGACCTCCTCCTCCTCAACTTAGTGCGTCGGTCCACCGACCGGCGGCTAAGGAGCGGTGGCTTTTGTGGCGAGGTCGAGGTGCTTCTCAGCAAAGGCATCCAAGGCTTCCAGCCGGTTGAGGAAGGCCAACGTTGTAGCGTCCTCACTGGCCTTGTAGATACCTATGTACACGATTTGCTCGTACACGTGGATGTGTAGGTCGATGAATTCTTGCAGGGCGAGGCGCCTCGCGGCGAGCGCGACCTCCAGGTGGACATCCTTCGTGGCCTCGGCGGGCAGTCGTAGGGCCACTAGTGCTTGAAAGAGGTTCCAGCCATGGAGGCCGATTAGGGTGGCAGGCAATGAGGAGCCCGGGCGCGCGGGCTGGAGGAGTACGGCGATATCGTCCGCGAGTTTCTTGATGACGGTGAACTTGTTGCTGGTGTCAACGATCATCTAGTCCAACTGCGAGTCGTAGTTGGCGTCGACGGCGGCCATCCACCAGCCGGTCTCCAACATCATCTAGAGACGATCCTCGGCGCCATGTCGTAGGCCGGCGTCATGGACCATCTGGCGCAGCCGCTGGCCGCTCACGCGCATCGCCGCCATGGGTCTGGAGTGAGCTCTTTTGCGCTTAGTGTAGGTGCTTAGGCAAATGCTTAGGTGCGTACGATGTGGTAGATGCATTGGAATGGAGGGGCGCCTTTATATAAGGGCAATGAGGGCAAACTGCGTTGCATTCACATCGTGCAGCCTCTTTTCCCGGACCTCCTCCCATTACTTCCCTCATGCATTAATTGAAGGAGGATGCATTGGCCGTTCAACATATCGGGAACCGCTACTCCCTCCCTCGTCTGCATTAAAGCCGTATCGAGAACTGCGCCGCCCGCTGTCAAATTGAATACTCCCTCTGTCTAGGTGAGTATTAAGTCATCTTACGAAAACCACTCGTTTCTTCACATTATATACGTACAATATATATGGCCAACATCATATAGCTAGCAGTTTAGTTGTCAAAGAATTTCAGGGTGCTTACTTTTGTCAAAGAATTCCAGGGTGCTTAGTTTTATTTGAGGGGTGGGTTGTGCACTTATGCTAGACACCATTATTGTGACAAGCCTTTTTAATAGTACTACTGTACAAAAGTAGAGTATATACATTTTTTAAAAGGCTAGAGGGTGGGGCAGTCTAGCTCGGTCGGTTTCACAAGAGGCGAGGGCCTTTGTGATTTGCCAGCTCATTACTGCTGTCAAATCGAATAGTACTGCGCCGCCCGCTGCACGTCCGGCAACTCCATTAAACCCCTCCGTTAAACCCGCATGCAAACCGAGAATCCTACTCCGGCCACACGTCCGTTCATGAGCGGGCCGGAATTAAACGCAACACCGGCCGAGCTCCTCCTGTCCGCCCTCAGTGTAAACGAGGCCAAACACCGACCAAGCTCCTACCGTCCGCCCTCTATTTACACGAGGCTAGACAGACAGCGGGCAAGAATCGCACCCCTCCGCCGCTTCCCCATCTCCTCCTTCACCATTTTCTCCACTCTTTCGATGGCTTCCGATGAGCCGTTCACTGGCATATTACCTGGCTGGGCTTGGCCCGACGGAGCCAGTTTCCGCCCCAAGCAGGCGCGTGGTTCAGCAACTCGCCGCTCCAGTTCAGCTCGATGAGGAGTGGCGAGTTGCTCCACGCCGGCACGGCGGCGAGCACGCCGGTACGGGCGCCGTTGCTGCCGCGTCGTACCGCGCCACCAGTGTCTGCGGTGGCCGCGCCTCCCGTGTCTGTGGGCGCGCCTCCCGTGCCTGCGGCAGCGCCATGCAGGCAGAGACAGAAGCCGGGTGCGTGGAGAGCGACGAGAAGGTGGCCAGCTTCTCCGTGTCCGCCGCCATCATTGAGGAGAAGTTGAACACGGGAGGCCGCCGCCACTTGGGACCCATGAAGGCCACCGCCGAGGCGACGACCGCAGATTCAGGTGGTTTCTTTGCTGCTTCGTCTCTTCCGAGGACCTTCGTCGACCCCGCAAGTATCTGACGGACATGAGGAAAACAAAGGGATCCGTGGGCGGCCATTTAGAACTAAAATAAGTCTAGATACATCCATTTATAGGACAAGTATTTCCGGACGGAGGGAGTATTAATTATACAAGAGATCCGGATTGGCACCTCTTAGTTCATGTAAATGTAATGAAATCCATCATGTTTATATGAAGATCCGACGTTTTTATACAAAATCCTTCATGCTTATATGAAATCAGTCCGTGTTTGCACGAATTTCATCTGGTTGATTAGAGTTGTAAAAATGTATGTCGCTGGCGTTTGATGTCGTCCTCCGCTTAAGGAAGCGGGAGGAAATTTGCCGGTTACCGTTGGAGATGCTCTTTATGTTGGTGACATCCAATCCATTTGAGTTAATTGCCTGTATGATTGTCCCTCTATACAAAGTTAATTGCATGTACAGTGTACACGTGACTTGCAGGGTGGCTACAGCTTCATACAGAAAGTTAAAAAGAAACAGGTCCATCCTTAATCTTGTATTCTAAGTACTCTGTGGGTTCCACTGTCAGTACAGTAGCAAAAGAAGTATATATTAAATAAGTAGAGTAATATATAATATAAACGTATAAAGTTAAAAGACAGAATTTGAACTCATGTCATCGCGTTGCGAGCATCCGACGTTAACCAGCCCAGCACATTTTTGTTGTAGACCATGCTGGAGATATATCTCCATGTCTACTCTTATATATACTCCATTCGTTCCTAAATATTTGTCTTTTCCAGATTTCAAATGGACTACCACATACAGATGTGTATGTAGACATATTTTAGAGTGTAGATTCACTCATTTTGCTCCATATGTCTTTTCAGGAAGGGGTCAGATTTGTCCTTGATTTATTTATGAGGTATCCAGATGGCACTGCACTGCCAAGAAAAGAGGGTAACATCAAAATTATGGACTACTTTTTTGAGTATGTTGGTAAGGTCCGGTCATAGTCACTTGTTGAAATCTCCAAAAATACAAATACTCCCTCCGTCCGGAAATACTTGTCATCAAAATGGATAAAAGGAAATGTATCTAGACGTATTTTAGTTTTAGATATATCTATTTTTATCCATTTTGATGACTAGTATTTTCGGACGGAGGGAGTAGAAAAAGAGTTGGTGATGATGGTGTGTGTGCCATCCTGCAATATAGGCTGTTGGATTTATATCTAACGGATAGGAAAGAAACTATGGAAATTTTGCAAAAATATACCCACACGTCTCTCCGTGTTTGCAAATAAGGCCTTCCCTGGTTCAACCTTTTCTCTCACAAGATAAACTACTCATACAAATGCATCTTGATGTTCCATGCAATGCACGGGCAGCTAGCTAATTTCTTTTAAAATAGTTGTTGCGATAATTGGGTTGAAGTGATATATTTTATGTCTGCCCCGAATGATTTCAGATTCACTAGTAGTAACAAAAAAAAGGTTGCCTTTTTAATTAACAGAAAACAGGGTGAAAACTATCACATGAGGCCGGTAAAAACAAGGCACACTGGGTTCAGCGTCATCGTCACTACAACTGTGCGTGCGCAAGAAGTCTACATATCGAGGGGGCTACCGAGCGAGGCACCGAGACACAATGTTTGAGAGAGAAACCAATTGACAGATTATGATTAGATCGAGCTGTCACCCTTATGCTGTCATTGTTGGGGGGGGAGGGAGAGAAAGACGTATTGAGAGTGTGCGTGGTAGGCACAGAGGCACAACTAGCGAGTGTGTGTGTGTGTGTGTGTTTGAAAGTGGAGTAGATAGATTATTATCAAGATTGATGTGCCACCCTACTCCTTCGGTGCCGGGTAGTGTGTGTGTGTATGTTTGAGAGAGAAGCCAGTCGATAGATTAGTATCAAAATCGAGGTGTCACCCTACTCCTTCGGTGTTGGGAAGTGTGGGTGTGTGTGGGGGCGGGCAGTGACACTCACATATCTCTACTCTTATAAAAAAATAGAGTTGGTGATGATGGTGTTCCTACCATCCTGCAATATAGGCCATCCGATTTATATCCGACGGATAGGAAGGAAACTATGGCAATTTTGCAAAAAGATACCCACACCCCTCTCCGCATTTGCAAATAAGGCATTCCCTCGTTCATCCTTTTCTCCCACAAGATAATCTTCTCATACAAATGCATCTTGATGTTCCTTGCAACGCATGGGCATCTTGCTAGTAGGGAGAAGGAGTTTGTGTGACACATATCTAGCTATATTAAGGGATAGGTAGATAGCATATGTGTGAGAGACATTAGTGGCTGTGGGTGGGCGGAATTAAAGGGGTGGGCGTGTTAGACATAGAGAGCATGTGTGTTTCTGTGTGAGAGACTTGTAGGACGGGGTAGAAAGACGAATTTAACCCTGACGGAGGGAGTGAAATACACGAAGTGCGCGTGTGTGATTCCGATGCCCACAGGGAAATGAGATATGTATGCGTGTGAGAGAGATTGCACAATTCATTCACGTATCACTATCTAGCGATCGTGGACGTGCATCGCTTGAACATAAGTCAATATCTACTTCGTATCGTGGCCAAAGGTACAATATCGATTCAACGCTATAAAGATTGGACACTCACATATCACATTTTTTTCTATTTAAATAAGCCTTTTTAGTTGTGCATGACAAAGTTACAGTGATGTTTCTTCAAACAACCAATGTAGCTATCATGAACATGCACCATTGTTACTCTTGCATTCAAATTCATTAGTCTTGGATGATTTAAGTTTCTATTTTGAAGTTATATATGTAATATTCATATATGAATTCAACGGGTACACAATTTATGAAATGGGGCTATGTAATCATATGAGGTAACACTTTAATGTAGCTGACTACAATATCCATTTCTTTTTGTGCGCCTCTACACTAACATGTCAATGCATTATGTTTAAAGTAAATAACCAATGGCACTAAATTATCTATTTACACGATAAATACATAGGTTGAGCGTTTGATCCCTTTTTTTGTGAACGCGCCACTACACCCGTACGATTGGCCGCGCCCGTGTGAACGTCCAAGTTATCGGCGCATCATCCCGAGTTATTGTCTTTTTTCTGGGGTGGACTTCACACCAGTTATTAACTGCTGACGCATGCCCCGTGTACACAGTATAGCATGACCTTCCCGCTAGCACGGTCCAAAATTAGTTGAAACTGGATACGAATGATCCCGCGGGCGGCAAAATCTCCCGCCTCCTTCTAAAATTTCCGCCACCTTAGTCTTTAGCATGCGAAATCCCCCTTTTGTCCTTGGTGCACGGAGACCAACAGTCACAATACCGCCCTCATCTACATGATAGGTCGGGGCTGCTTTGGTAACTTCTGGTTCCCCCACAACACGGCACCCCCATTTCCTCTCCCCCTCCCGCAAAAACGACTAACTCCACAGCACCAGAGCATCTTACATCACGCCGTCCGTACTTCATCACCCTTTCTCCCCTCCCCTCTCGAAACCCTAGACTGCTCATCCACCGGCGTACCATAGCCCATTCACTGCCAGCAGCGTCCACCTCGCCGGATCTGCTTCTGCGGCCGCATCTACCCTTCCCACCTCCCCTAGAAACAAGTAGGCTGCTCATCCACCACTTTACCATAGCCCATTCAGTGTCGGCCGTGTCCACGGCGCCGAATCTGCTTCGCCGGTACTCTCGTCAACCGCCGCACATCTGCAGCGGCTCATTCATACTCCCCACCGGAGACGCTTCGTCCACACCCCCCGGAGCCGCCCCACCGACGCCCCCGTCGACAGCCTCTGATCCTCTTCGCCGACACCTTCCTCAACCCTACCGGAGCCGCTTCACCGACACCTTCCTCAACCCTACCGGAGTAGCTTCGCCTATACCATTCTCAACCCTACCGGGGCCGCTTTGCCAACTCACAAGTCCACGGCCTCAGATCCGCTTCCTTGCACCCTCATCCAACCTATCGGAGCAGCTTCTGACGCCCCATCCACGGCCGCAGATCCGCATCGTCGACACCATCCTTAACCCAACCACTGTAGCAGCTTCTGACGCCCTGTCCACGGCCGCAGATCCGCATCGTCGACACCATCCTTAACCCAACCACCGGAGCAGCTTCACCTACGCCCTCGTCCATGGCCATAGATCTGCTTCGCCCACACCGTAGTCCACCCTACCGGAGCCGCTCCACAAACACCCTACTCGACGGTTCTAGATCTCCTTACCAGACCCTGACAGCCAGCGCAGTGTCATCACCCTCGACGTTTCTAACCTGATTCCCATAGTCTGGAGAGATGCCAAGCACCCGCCACGGCCTAGGTACTTGTCACCTTTAAACCCGTCCAGCATCACCTGCCCGATGTACTTCAAATATACTAACCGTTCGCTGTTACCTGTTATGCAGCTAGCAAAAACTACAAGGACGATGTTTCTTCTGGATCTAACAGCTTGGCCAACCAAAATCCTGGACTGAGGCATTGCTATGATCTTGTAAGCGCGTCTCTCTCTCTCTCTCTCTCTCTCTCTCTCTTGTATTGTTCTGTGCCTGCTAGCGTGCTTTGCTAGGATTTTCGACCAGTAATCCCTTGGTGCAGACGATGATTTCTACTACTGGCTGCTAAACTAGATATGTAGATGTCATACATGATACTACCTCGTACCTCCGTTCCTAAATATAAGTCTTTCTAGAGTTTCCACTATAGGCTACATACAGAGCAAAATGAGTGAATCTACACTCAAAAATGAATCTATATACATATGTATGTGGTCCATATTGGAATCTCTACAAAGACATATATTTAGGAACAGGGGTAGTACATTACACAAAATCATAGGTGGCATGTAGGAATTCCAGTGCACTACATTAGGCTCCCTTAGAGTGCCTGCTAGTCCAGCATACAGAGTCATGGCTAGTTTATGGTACACACACAATCGTTAATTGGTGGTTTAAATATGCGCAAGGGATATGCAATGTAGTATCATGTAGAGATGTCTGAAATTAGCTGTGTCAACTTGCAGATAGGGTTACACAATGAAAAAGTAGAAGATGTATGTGGCAATTTCATGGAACATCGCAAAAAAAAGGAGAGGCAGCGGTGAGCCTATACAATGTGCCATGGTACATCACTCCTCCATTGCAATCATCGTGACATGTTATTTGTATGCCAGTTCTATTAGCCAAGTTTCTTAGGGACAGTTATTACGAGTTATCCTAAGAAAATAAGCACCTGTGAATATAAGCTCCATGTAATAAGCCAACCAGTTCTTTTCATTGCGTTTTCAGCTTATCTTTGGTATGATCAGTGGAAAGTCTAGATTGCATTATATTTTTTTCATTTTGCTGCCTATATGGAAATTAATTTGACTTGCAAACATCACAAATTGAACCTAGTGCAGTAATTAATATGATAGGAAAACAGACCATCACTATTTGCTCAAAATGCAAATACAAAGATACCATCTACTTGGCACAATCTACTTTGGTCAATGTTTTCCATAGATATCCCATTGCTTAATTTAAACAAAGAACGCATGACCCACATTTAAATGAAGAACAATTATTTATTGAAATTCCATGGTCCAAGTGGCTGGTTATTATCGTATAGCAGCACCACCTGAAAGCATCATATAGCAGCAACAGCTCATAGCAACTCATCATACAGCAGCAGCAGTCTGCAATTCATCATATACCAGTAGCAGCTCATAGCAATTCATCATATAGCAGCAGCAGGAGCAGCTCATAGCAATTCATCATATAGCAGCAGCAGGAGCAACTCATAGCAATTCATCATATAGCAGCAGGAGCAGCTTGTAGCAACTCATCATATAGCAGCAACAGGAGCAGCTTGTAGCAACTCATCATATAGCAGCAGTAGCAGCTCATAGCAATTCATCATATAGCAGCAGCAGCAGCTCATAGCAACTCATCATACAGCAGTAGCAGCTCATAGCAATTCATCATATTGCAGCAGCAGGAGCAGCTCATAGCAATGCATCATATAGCAGCAGCAGAAGCAGCTCATAGCAATTCATCATATAGTGGACCAGAATGAAAATTTGGCAAAAAGAATCAGATGAGATCCTCACCTTGTTGGATGAGCTCATCCTTCAACAACACCTCAAGGCCATGTCTGGGAGGAGGGGAGGGGGAATAAGGTGCCTTCTGCCATAGTGTGGCATCAGCCGTAGTTGTGCAGCGCCCGCCAGAGTAGTGCGTTGGACGAACCACAGTGGAGCAGCTGCTGGAGACCATGAGAATGAGGGGCGGCGTCAGAGGGAGGAGAAGACAGGGAGATTTGTCCCTACCCGCCGGCCATGTAGCCTAGCTGGACATAGCATCGTCGAGGACAAGGTCAGATGGGACCAGTGGCGACGGCTTGCTGGAGGAACCCTAGTGCTGCAGGCAGGGGATCGAGGTAGAGGGAAAGGGGAGAGGAGATGCAAGCGGGCGCGGCAATGAATGCTTGCGTGTTTGTTTTTACTCGAGGGTCATGTGTGACACGGGCGTTAGCAGTTGCATTTTGAGTGTAATATAGGAAGACAACAGAGTCATTTCACTATTCCCCTTCCCTTCAATTTTTAGTGAGGTTCTACCCGAAACACCCCCCTCCAATGCGAAATTAGTTAAGCCCAAGCCCATAACTCAAAAATGACTTCTTTAGATCTTTTATGGCTTACTTTGACAATATGCCCTGAAAAGGCGGAATCGAACTGGCCCTTAACCTGCAATTCAATTGTGCGTGCAATGATGAATCACTCCTGCCTGCTATCTGTACATTTAGGCATCATCATACATGGCATAACCTAATACATGTGCACTCCATTGTAGAATCTGGAATATGCAATGTTTATGTTAGTTCATACACTGCACATGATGTTTAAATGCCCCTTAAATCTGGTCAGTCAAGTGATGGTCTTTAAGCCTCCTTCTTTGCTTCTTTTCTTGATATGTAAGATTTGCTCACACATCTGTTCAATTGCTTGTTTGCATCAGCCAACCATACTAGGACTGTTTGCTTTGATTACTTGTTGTTCTTGACCTAACACTCTAACAGAGCTTGTCAACGATTTAAACACTAAGGGCTGCTGTAGTGGGGCCTTGTCTAACTCATAGGTGACATAAAGGTTTGGTTGTACACTACAGTAGGCAAGTATGTTAGGAAAGTATGCATATTTATCTTCCAAGGAGACGAGTAACTAGTTGACATAATTATGTGGTGTTGTTTTGTTATAATCTCATCCTTTTGTGTTCACAGACTGGAAAGTATGCATATTTATCTTCCAAGGAGACGAGTAACTAGTTTGTGTCACCTTGCAGAGGGGGTGCAATGAAGATAAGATTGAGGATTTCCAAGTACAAGATGTTAGGAAGGAGCCTTGCAAGAGAAGTAGGAGCTGCGCTGAGCCTCTTCAACCTGCTAAGGTAAGTCACTGTATGCAACTCAACAGTTCAATTCCTTGTTTGTTTCAGGCATAGTTAATTTTCTCTTTTCAATTGCTTTATTTGTCCTCAGTTAATGAGATACCCAAATAATCATGCCTGATGTTCGGTACTTGTATCACTATTAGTTGACATAATTAAAGGCCTTACCATTTAATTACTCTGCCGAAGTGTGCCTGAAGCTTTGAAGTCTATTAACCAACTATTATTGCATGAGGCTCACAATCTAGTTTATACTACGCTAATGATTGCATAGTTTTGCCTATTGTAGTATGTTTGTATTAAACCCTCTGCTGTTTGTTATGCTCCCTAAGACTTTAATTGAGGCACAGAATGGCCAACTGCTTGCTTACTTATACGCAACGTGTCGTCTAAATTTGTAACTTGTCTGTGTTTTCGATTGGGCCCCAACATCATGCTCCTCTGGTGAGCTAAGAGAGATTTCTGTATGCAGGTTGCACAGACTATCTTTTTTATAAATTTTAAAATATCACCTGCTTATGCTTCGTGACGTGTAACATTTTTTTTGAAAGTGACGTGTAACATTATTGTTAGTCCTGTTTTGCCATGTAGTACAAAATGGTGTCTTGTTCACTTCACTGTTGTAACTATATTTTTGCCCTAGTCATGTGTACTTACAGAAACATTTCAAGATGAAGTGACATCAACACAAAGATCTATGAGCAGTGCGACATGGCCGCTACCGAATGATTATGGATTGGAATTGGAATGTGCTGATGTTCTCGAGCATCAACTAGAGGTGGCAAGACAACGTGTACATGATTGTCAACGTATAATCAACAAGTTGAGACTGGACATGCAGGTATTAGATGCAAGAGTCAAAAAATGAAACAAGCCACTGAGGTAACCATGAAGGAATTGGAGATTTTGCAGACTGAAATTTGTGCTATCTAAATCCAGCCAATCCTATTTTCTAAAGAGATTATAGTTCAAATTGAGTTAAGTTGATGCGCGTCCATGATGTATGAGCTGTATTTGCCTAGTGTATGTAATTTGTTGTTTGTGTATGCTTTATTATCACCTGTGCCGAACCATAATGCCCAGTGGGTATAATCAGCTGTAATTTCTTTATTGTATAGTGTAGGATTATTCTACCTTTCTATGCCTTGATCTCTTTGTTGTAATAGTGTAGGCTTTCTAGAGGTGATAGTATTGAGTAGGATAATTCTTTGAATATGCTACATCGTTCAAACGGGGGCCAATTCGCCCGACCATGGCCCTTCACGGGCCATCGGATCCATGGGCCTTCTACGTCTCGTAGGATCCATGGGCCTTCTACGTCTTGTAGGATCCATGGGCCACCGGCTCATTTATGGGTCTTGTATGGGCCTTTAATGGGCCGTAGACGGGCCTTTAATGGAAATTATACGTTTTATGGGCTGACCATAACGGGCCGTTAATAGGCCGTATTTGGTGATGCTATGAAAATGGCCCAACAGACTAACGGTCCACAAACAGGCTGACTGTAACGGCGGGCTGAATTTGGCCCACAAACAGAAAATGACAGTAACGGGCCGTAAGTAACCGAATGCTGCAAATGAGCCCAAGAATAAATGGGCCCTTAGAAGGCCGAAAGTTAACTTGGGCTGGAAACAGCCCAACGGAATAACGGGCCGTTAATGGGTATAAAGTGATACACTGTTCATTACGGGCCAGTTTCACCACGGGCCGTTACTGAGTGTAAAGTAATACACTGTTCATTACGGGCCAGTTTCGGCACGGGCCGCTAATGGGCCAAGAGTTACAAAGGGCCTCATATGGGCCGAAAGACGTCATGGGCTATACATGGGCCATAAGTGAAAATGGGCTGGAATCATATTGGATGACCCAGATGATGCTACTATGCCTAATTCGGCTAGGGCGTAACGGGCCTTGGGTTAGCAGGCTGTAAATGGGCTATATTCGAACATGCCGTTAACAGCACTACGAAAAAAATACACTTCCGTGATGATACGTGTTTGTCACAGTAGGTCGCGTTTTTGTCATGCATGTACATCCATGACAAATTTATGACGGAATCAAGATAGTCATACCTGTGTTGTCATAGAAGTGTTCCATGACATTACCAAAATTATCATCACGGAAGTGTCGACTTCCATGTCGATAAATCGCGCGTCATAGAAGTGCTTTTGTCAAGGGTGACCGACACGTGGCATCCACCGTAACGGAACGTCGTTAAGCTATCGGGTCGGGTTTTGGATCCGGTAACCCGTTAACAACCCCGACCAATGGGGATTTTCCACGTGTAAAATCATCATTGGCTGGAGGAAACACGTGTCGGCTCATCTTCAGGACATATGTCATCCACTCATTGGACAGAAGGCGCCTATGATACGTTGAAACGTGGCACGGCCCAACAGAGGCCCATTCCTGTGAAAAGGCCGGCCCGTTTGACTTGGTCAAAAGGTGGCAGGGAGACCCATGGAAAGCCTGTTAACGGCATGTTCGCATATAGCCCATTTACAACCCGCTAACCCAAGGCCCATTACGCCCTATCTGAATTAGGCCCAGGAGCGTCATCTGGGCCATCCAATATGATTCCAGCCCGTTTTCACTTCTGGCCCATGTATGGCCCATGATGTCTTTCGGCCCATATGAGGCCCTATGTAACTCTTGGCCTATTAACGTCCCGTGGTGAAACTGGCCTGTAATGAACAGTGTATCACTTTATACCCATTAACGGCCCATTATTCCGTTGGGCCGTCTCCAGCCCATGTTATCTTTCGGCCTTCTTAGAGCCCATTTATTCTTGGGCTCATTTCCAGCATTCGTTTACTTATGGCCAGTTACTGTCATTTTCTGTTTGTGGGCCAAATTCAGCCCGTGGTTATAGTCGGCCCATTTGTGATCCGTTAATACGTTGGGCCATTTTCATAGCATCATCAAATACGGCCTATTAACGATGGCCCTTTATGGTCGACCCATGAACGGACGATTCCAACTCTAGCCCGTTTATGGCCAGAATGCGGTCTGTTTGGCCCATGTTTGGCCAATCGATCATATGACCCGTATAAGGCCCATTGATGATACAGCCCGTAGAAGGCCCATTGATGATACGGCCCGTAGAAGGCCCATTGTTTCTACGGCTCGTAGAAGGCCCACTGTTTCTACGGCCCGCGGAAGGCCCACTGTTTATACGGCCTGTAGAAGGCCCACTGTTTCTACGGCCCGTAGGAGGCCTAGTGTCACTACAGTAAATATTAGCCCATGGTTATTGTGGCCTAGTTTTAAAAAATAGGTTATTGCAGCCACTAGCAAACCGCAGAAAAAGAACTGCACTGACTACAAGCAAACAAATAAACAAGACAACAAGGAAATAAATAAGCAAGCAACTTAAACTAGGCTATCACGGCTATTACAATATTACATCCACTGGGCATCAAAGTTCACCACCAGTGCAAATATAGGGAACACAACAGCATATAAACGCCGCAGCAAAACAAGTCCAGAACTGAAACCACTTCAGAAGAGCTCAAGAAACAATATCCTGGGTACCCATAATGCTGGCAAGATGCTTAGCAAGCTTATTAACTTTCGCTTGTTTGGCACTTAAGTCCTCCAGCGCTTGTTGTTGCACCAGAAAGTATGCATATGAATTCTGCAGGGACTTCCTCAGTCCTTCGGCTTCCTATCGCATAACATCTGATCGATGTCTTCCAACTTGAAGTTGAGAGTCAAGAAGTCGAACTGATTCAGGCAATGAGTTCGAAGAGCTGGTGCCAGCAGTGGTAGCCAGTAACTCGAACACTACATCAAGACAGGACTTTGGGGTTGTCTCAGTGTCTTCAATATAGTTTTTATCAGTTTTCTTGGAGACCAACAGGGATGTCTCACTATCTTGAACCTTATCTACATTACTTCCTTTACCATTGCATAACAGGGTACTCTTCTCCAATATTTTATCCGCGTTCTAAAAGAGAAACAAACAAACACATCTCAGGTTTACAATGTAGTATATGAAAATCATTTTGGTAAACCAGTTGAGTAGTAAGGTGGACATGATAACAACATGAAACAAACATATATCTATGTAGTATGGTCACTGTATGGTCTATATCATTCTAGTTTATGTTGCCAAATCAAGATAGATACAGTTCAAATCATATCTATTTAAGACAAAGCACCATAGACAGAATATAAGTGTGGGAAACTACACAGCAATAACAACACTTGTAGTGTGCATGGCATGATAACATAACTGTTTATTCAATTGAAACTGAAATCAACATAGAGCAAGTTACAACAGCAAACAACCAAATACGTTGAAGAAACAGGTTTAAAACATACCTGTTGCGCCATTGGAGTTTCAATTGCATCCTTCAAATTTGAAATTAGTTGGTATCAGTAAATACAGTGATGCAAGAGCAAACTAGAATGAACCATAGCTACGGAACCTGACCTGAGAACAATTCTTCTTCTGCTTTAAGCGTTGACTTCGGGTTCGGAGTGGTGGTCCTCGTGATTTGGGCACTGCAGTTGCCTTACTAACTGCTCGTGTTTGGGTTCTCTATGGTGGAGACGATGCTGTGTCAACGGGAACTGGGTGTCTATCTACTGGGGTTGGGGTTAGAAGGGGTGTAGCTGGTTCTCTGTCCAACTGTGTAGGGGTACAATCTGCATGAGTGTGGGTTATGTGTGGTGGGGATGGTTCTTGGGCAAGTACAATTGTGGTTCTATCTGCATCGACAGGTAGCACGATCTTTTCTGAAGACCGTGTTTTTACTCGCACAGATACTGCCATCACTCCCCACAATTGAAATGGCTAATAAACAGGAAAAGTAATTGAATGTACATACATTGTAAGATAGACAGGTGCAATGGATTGTAGGGAAGAAAACAGGGCATGAAATAATTCACATTTATGTTGTCTAAGCAAACAGAATAGCAGGACATAATTTCACATATATGATGGCTAATTAAACAGGATAGCATGACACAATTTCACATGTATGATGGCTAACTAAACAGGATATAATGACATACTTCAAAATATGATGACTATGTAAACATGATAACATGATATAACTATACGATGTGTTTATTAAAGTGGTTGGCATGCCATAAATCACAAACATGCCGTCGATGGAAACATGATGGCATGATATAATTCACGGATTGAATGACATAGTTTAAATATGATGACTATGTAAACAGGATGAGATGATATAACTATATTATGTCTTTAGAAAATGGGTTGGCATGCCATAATTTAGATACATGCTGTCTATGTAAACATCATGGCATGACATAATTCAAATATATGATTTATATACTAAGGAAGTGAGCAGAGGGCAATCGCATATATGATGTGTCAACTAAGGAGATGTCATTCAATATTGTGTATATGATGTAAAAACTAAGCATTGCAATACAACATATGCATTATATGAGTAATATAACCCTGCCAAGTTTGAGCATACACCTCAGGGGGATAATAGGACTGGTCATCTGCCTCTGAATCCTCCTCTGAAGAGCTATCTGTAACCAGCAAGATATCTGCTTCAGCAGGTAGCATTGTCTGCTCTGAAGACCTTGTTTTCACTCCAGATTTCTCCATCACCAATTCAAATGGCTGATGCACAGGAAGAGCAGTTGAATATACAAACATTGTCGACAAAAGCAATGAGAAATACAAAAAAAGGACGGCATGATATAATTCACATATATGACACTTGCCTAAACAGCATGGCATTGCATAATTCACATACATAATGCCTTGCAACAAGATAACATTGCATAATTCACATATATAATGTCTTGCAACAAGATGGCATTGCATAATTCACATATATGGTAATTAGACACTAAACAGGTGGCATTCACACAAAGCATGTCTAAACTAAGCAAAGGACATAGCAATGCAAGATACCATACGCACGATATGAGCAACATAACCCTGCCAAGTTAGGGCATGCACCTTGGGGGGGGGGGAATATGACTGGTCATCTGTCTCTGAATCCTCCTCTGAGGAGCTATCGGTAACCAACAAGACATGCGCTTCGTCATATATCATTGTCTGCTCTGAAGACCTTGTTTCCACTCCAGATATTTCCATGACCGTGCCAAATGGCTGATGCACAGGAAGAGTAATTGAATGTACTAAAATTGTTGACAAATTTAACACGTAATAAAAAATGATGGCATGATATAATTCACATATAAGATGATTGGCTAACCAGGGTGGCATTGCAAAATTCACATATATGATGCTTGGCTAGACAAGATGGCATTGCATGATTCACATATATGATAAAGAAACTAAACAGATGGCATTGACACAAAGCATGTCTAAACTAAGCAGATGACATCTTTAATGTATATAGTAAGCAATGCAAGGCACCATATGCATGATATTACCAACATCAGCATGCCAAGTTAGAGCGAAGAACTCATGGGGTAAATAGGAGTGGTCTTCTCCTTCTGAATCCCCCTCATAACAGTTATCTTCCTCTTGATTATGATCCGAAATGGGTGGAGGGGGGGCTGCCTTTGCGCCCACCATGGAACAACGTCTGCATGAAATTTTATTGCCACGCAAGGCTCGTCTCTTTTGCTCTACATGATCAGTTCCATTGTGTACAATAACTGGCATGCATAGGAATAAAACATAGTGAGATTATATAAGGAGTGCATGCACAAATCCAGAGTGATGGTAGCAAACTGTGGATAGACCCAAAACCAATGATAGCAGGCAGATAATAGCTTTAGTTCAAAAATACAGATAATGGCTCCTTTAATGTTTGTTTGCACCCAACATGAAACTCATAGTAGACACCGGAGATTAATCAGATAGTAGACAGATAGTACTGATTGCTGCCCCAATATGTACCCCACACCCATTTAAAAACTCAAGTTTTAGCATTAGTTTGGACCCGAGTCGGAGTCTAATAGGTGAACAGACGATAATGTAGCATGTCATCATATTAAGCGACGCATAACGTAAGAAGACACGGAAGAGTGCGACCTCTCTTGCGGACCCGTGTAGTCCTCAAGGTCATCTGCTCAGTTGATGATGGTAATGCAGTTGTCGTGGCTGCCGGCAGTGGGGAAGAAGATCTAAGGCGGCGAAAGACAGTCTGGAGAGAGGATCCTTGCTGTGGTGAACCCTTTCGTCGTTGGAGCAGCTGAGCTGGGGTGGAACACAACACCGCAGGAGCAGGACAAACCACACAAGGTTTTCTTTGACACATATCTGTAACAGAAGTAATTGAGTAAGGGCTTGTTTGAATTTGAGGATTCTAACAATGCAGGGATAGGAAATAGACAGGAATAGGATAGGAATGCACGTGCAAAACAGAGAATTTAAAAACATAGAATTTCTGCCAATCTGGGTGTTTGATTCACAACAATTGGAAGATCACAGGATGCAAAAAAGCATGGTGAGATTAAGTCAAACCACAAGAAAATGTACAGTTATAATGCTATTATGCTACTATCTCTTAGTCTTGTCCTTGATGAATAGGAATATGAAAAGGAGGAGAAGTGGAAATTAGAATTCCTATGATTTTTCTTTCAAGGAGACACTAAAGGAACAAATCCTACAGTTTTCCTTTGCTCCATTCCTTTGCACCAAATTCATGAAAAGTAGTACCATAGGAAACTTTCCAATTTCAATGTTTTTCATTCACTTTTCCTTTCAAGCACTGGCGATTCTAGTAGGCATGCTTGAGCAAGGAAAATCCTACACTAAAAAAATGTTTTTGTGCTACTTCTGTTACTTTGGACCCAGGCCACTGCCATACTAGCTCAACTCCCAGGCCCATCAAGAAATGCACAGCTCAAACGCACAGAGATAAATAATGATGGTGTTCAAGAGAGTTCATCACGGATAGCTAAGTTGCCTGGTACCTCACTGCTTGTCATATAGTAGGATAAAATAACCGTATTTCCCGTTACTACGAGTGCTCAGTGGACAATATATATAACATGTAGAGTAAAAAAGGGATGCAACAAGTGTACAACCTCTTTGGCGAAGCCATGTCGATCTCAGCGTGATTGGGTTGGCCGGTGAGGATGCTCCGGCTGACTTGGCTGTCGGAGGAGGGGAAGAAGATCTTAGGAGTCTGGAGATGGAGCCCGAGGTACTGCTCCGCTGTGATGGAGGGCTTCATCGTTGGAGCAGCTCCGGTGAGTTGTACGACGCCGAGGCTGAAGCAGGACAAGAGAGACAATGAACAACGTTAACCTGTGTGGAATTCTAATAGCATCTCCAATACATGACGTAAAATACATAACCACAAAGTGCTAGATGTAAAATACATCAGCCGCTCATCTCTGAACTTAACTGTCGAAACTGAATTTAACTGTCGAAACTGAACTTAACTGTCAAAACTGAACATAACTGTCGAAACTGAATTTTGCTGTCGACACTGAATTTTGCTGTCAAAACTGAATTTTGCCGTCGAAACTGAATGCACTAGCAAGGTGAGGCTACACGTCAGTCGACTGACTTTTTCATCTCTGGTCAGTCGATTTTGCAGCTGTTGGATACGAAATCAAGGGCCTGCGATTCATCTTCAACCTCCACCCCCCTGAGCCGGCCAAACAGCAGCCCCCTGCCGCCCGCGACCGGCGGTGCACCGCCCCGCCCACCCCAAAAACACTCCCCATAGCCGGTCCGCCGCCACTCCGGCCATGCCTCTAGGGCCCCCCCGTGGCGAGCTTTTTCTCTGGCGATCCCCACGCCACCACACCGCCAACGCCCCGCCACCGCCGACGACCACCGCCCCCATCCTGAACCCTAAGATAGATAGTAGGGTACCTCTCCGGCAAGCCCCCCTCCCCGCTGCGGCTGGTTCTTCCTTCACCCCGGTGGCATGGGAGTGAAGTGTAGCTAAATCGGAGCAGCATCGCAAGCAGGAGCAAGAGCGAGAGCAGCAGCGCGAGCAAGAGCAATAGCAAGAGCAGACCGGGCAGGGGATCGGGAGCAAGAGCAGAACAGTAGCGCGAGCAAGAGCTAAAGTAGCAGAAGGTCCTACTGATGTGGACGTTGCCACCGAGGGAGCGACGCCGTGGAGGAAGTGGCCGGCGATGCCGTCGTGGATGGAGCCGCGCCGTGTCGGCTCGGGACCAAGCGCCGGCAGCACCGTGAGATCAAATCAAGAAGAAAATGCGGCGATTAATGTACAACCTCTTTGGTGGCGCCGATTAGGCCGCAGCTTCATCCGAGGAAATGGTGATGATGATGCTCTTCCGGTGGTGTAGGTGAAGATGGAGGTGTGGGAATGGAGGTGGCACGAAAGACGAGGGGAACGTCGGGACAGCTCCTTGGAGGTGGAGGACAGGGTGGCTGAACCGGCGGGACGATGAGATCAACGACGGATCCTCATCCGGTACGGTGGATGAGGGACGTCGAGGTGTTGCTGTGGACGACGTCGTCGGGGAAGAGGCTCTGGCTGGGTGGAGGACGAAGCAGGGTGTGGGGTTTCGTCGCGGGTTTTCGCGGCCTCGGTGTAGGAATGGGTGGGCGGATGTGATGGCAGTGGGGAACCTTGGCTTAGAGACGCGCTCGTCCGAAATGTGGGGTAAGTTATGAAAGTACCCCCACCGATTTGAGGCGGTTCTTTCGGTTCAGGGGTACCACGGGCATTTCGTGTGTCGGGATTTCACAGGAGGTGGGAGTTTTCGCGCGCGTTGTAATTTCGGAATAGCAAGGCGCGGGTTGAGATGGAGGGAGTTGTCGGAGCACAACGAGACAAAGATATATCTTAAATATTTTGGGCTAACAAGGCGCGGGTTGAAGAGGCGGGAGTTTCGCAGCACGATAGACAGAGACGCTAGCTTGAATTTTCGGCATAACAAGGCGCGACTTGAAATTTCGGAAGAACAAGCTTGACGTGTAACATCCCAAATTTTCAATTTGGTATGTTATACATTAGATCATCATTGCATAGCATATTTTATTTTTTCATTTTGGTTGATCCTAGAAATTCTACGCAACTCAAGGACCCACGGAGAGAGTTGGGGATTTCGTTATTTTCATATTTGAGTTCTCTCAAATTTTGAGAATAGGATCATTTGATTTTATTTATTTTATAATCAATTATTTCTATTACAAAAATATGAGAGAGGGAATAAAATGACTCTCCCAAAATAAAGAAATATTGAGGATTTAATAATAAAATCAAATAGGATTTTATTTCGGAGTTTTTCGGTGTTTTATTTGAATTTAGGAAAAATGTGCATTTTTCAAAATTGCATTTGGGTCCCAAATAAATGTTCACCTTGTGCGGCTTGATTTTAGAAGCCCATGAAAATTTATTCTGGAATTTTTGGAGTCCGTTTAGTATTTATTTTTATTTTTCTTCCGAGCAGAATAATTAAAAAAACGAACCGACCTAACGGGTCGTGTCCGACTAAGACTCTGGCCCGACTAGGCAATATAAGCCGGCCCAGCCCCCCGGGAGAAACCCTAGCCGCCGCCTCGCCCGCCCTCGAGCCCCATGCCGCTGCCGCTCGCCCCCACGCGCAGCGCCACCGCCCCCAGGCGCCGCCGCCGCCGCCGAGGTTCGCCGCTGCCTCGACTTCCATGCGAAATCGGTTTTCGTCGGTTTTTTTGGTTTTTTAAATAGATCGGTTTTTCCGGTTTGTTTAAATAGCGAGCGTTCGTCCGTTCGTTCGTTCTAGCAAGCGTTCGTCGTTTTTATTTTTCTCGGATTAAATCCGCGATTTTTCTGATCGCGATTCCTGATCCGATTTTCGTTTTAGTATAACTTTTCGCCCGTTTATCGGAATCAGGCGATTCAAACGCCTAGAGATTCGTCTCGAAACCCTCTATCTGTTTAACCAACTTAAACAAGCTTTTGCTACTGTAAAATTTTCCCTAGATCCAGATTACTAGAACGAAGTTGTTTTCTTTCGCCGTTTGACTTTCGTTGCTTCGTTCAATTTGATTCTTTTTGCAAACCGGAGTTCTTAAGTTGAATTTTCTGGTTAGATCTCTTATTTGCGTTTTACCCGTGCATTAGATGAGTTCTTAATGTATGCTTGTTTGTTTGTCTGCGATAGAGTACCCGGATTGCGCCGCCTGTTACTTCGAATCGTTAGGTTTCGCGGATCATCAACAAGGCAAGTAACACTTTGATCATACCTTTTCTACTACCCAGTTTTATTGCATTAGATCAATCCTCACGCGTTGCATGATTAGGATCTAATTAAATTGTGGGATGGGAAGTAGATGAGGTAGTACCTATTACCTGTTATTATCAAACCTTTGGGAGTTACTTCTACGTTTGCTTATTATGCCATGCTATGCTAGTAGACGTGGATTGGGTGAGTGTTATCCATGACAGATGTGAGATTGTTAATTAATGGTTTATCTAAGGTGGCAACTTAAACACACGTCTGGGTGGATTGAGGCACCTGGGTATTCCAGGACTTGCCTGTTTTTTTATGGACCGCCACCCAGGCTCAAAGGGATCATGAGATTATTCATACTAGAAACTTCCGTGTGCAGCCACAAGCTATTATGGGCTCTAGCATAGTTGACTAAGTTGTGCGAACTCTTACAGTGGTAGACTAGCAGATGTAGGGGATGTAGGTGGTATGGTCTACCCGATTGTAAGGTGCTAGCGCTTATGAAAGACTATGTCTCGGTCATCCGTCTTCTCAAACACCATGTAGTGCGAGAAACCAAACGGAGGCGATCGAGTCTTGTGGGGAAAAGTGCGCAAACCTCTGCAGAGTGTAATAAACTAATCATGGTTAGCCGTGTCCCTGGTTATGGACATCTTGAGTATCTAGTACCTGGATTATCATGTGAATCTCAACATGTTACTCTAAACTAATTTTGTTGGGTTATGTTTAATGATGATGATTAATTGGGATTGAGAATGCTGTCAACCATTCTCAATGTTTAACAACTACCATGATAATTAAATAAAATTATTTCTTTGAAGTAGGGAAAATTGGCTTTACGCAAAATTGTAACCATAGAGCTTTCCACCAGCCAAATATGCATATAGTATAGCTGTTGCATTCCATTACTCTCTATGTGTTACATTGCCAGCATATTCCATGTGCTGACCCGTTTCGGGCTGCAATGTTAATGTTGCAGACTTTTCAGACGACAATTAAGGAGTTTTTAGGTCATGGTTCTATACTCAGTGATGCCGTTGGAGTTGATGGACTCACTTATCTTCCAAGCCTTCCGCTGTTATCGTTATTAGATGGCCTTAAGCCATATTTATTGTAATAAGTTCTCTATTGAGACACTCGATGTAATAAGTGTGTGATTGCTACTCTGCTATAAATCCTCCAAGTACTGTGTGGTGTCAGCATTACTGATCCAGGGATGACACCGGAGCACAGAGATCAGACCGTTTAAGGTCTGGTCGCTACAGAGATGGTATCAGAGCACACGCTGACTGTAGGACACGACCACTAAGCTAAAGACCTAGATCACTATTCACTCTCTTCTCCTCTGACCTCTCATCTTTTCTACTCTTTAGGATGGCGGATGCAAGGAACAAGTTCACACAACCAGATGAAGATACACCCTTTGGACGACACTTGAAGGAAGTCACTAGATACCTGAACATAGGAGTACCAAGATTCACGGGAACCTACAACGCCACTTTACCTAAAGAAGAGCGCTGGATGATTCAAGTTCAAGTTCCAGGAAGGACGTTCATGCCAGTTACTGAGACCATAGAGTTTTCTTTTGATGCACCAACTTGGAGTCTAGGAAAGAGCATGGCAGCTCACATCGCCATGGGACGCATTGGAGAAGTCTACCACAAGGATCTCAAGGATACTATCTACCAGATTTGTGGGCGCCGAGATGAGCACTGGGAGACGATCAGCACTAGGAAGGATAGATCAATCGCAGCTTTTATCCAGGAGTTAAACTAGCACATTCGATGATAGGAGAACCAGATGTGCGCCGACATGATAGATCTGAAGAAGGCTAAGACTAGAATCAAGGAACTGGAGGAAGAACTCAAGGCTACACGTGAAGATTATGAAGAAGAAATTGAAGTATTGGTGGAGAAGAATGACGACCTAATCAAGAATGATGACCCCCTCTATTCTTATATATCATCTTTTCTAAACCCTCAGATGCCTCCGAGACGTGACCCCGGATTTGCCTTTCCACCGGAGCTCACCCAGTTGATCCAGCAGCAGAACACATTGATGCAGTTGCTAGTCCAGAATCAGAATCAAGGGAACAACAACAACAACCCACCACCACCACCACCACCACCTGTTGACCACTTAGCCCGTTTTCTTAGGCTGAATCCGCCGGTGTTTTCCAATAGCACCGAGCCGATAGTAGCAGATGATTGGCTCCGCAAGACAGCTAGGGAATTGACCACAGCAGGATGCACAGATGCGGAGAAGGTGAAGTTTGCCGCACATCAGCTAGAAGGACCCACAGCATCATGGTGGGAAAATTTTAGAGCCACTTTCCCAGATGACACTGTCACATGGGACCAGTTTTAGTAGGCTTTTCATACCGCACATGTTTCAGTAGGAGCTATGGCCATGAAGAAGCGTGAGTTTCGCAACTTGCGCCAAGGAGGACGGACAGTTGGCCAGTATGTGGAGGAATTTAGTAAGTTAGCACGTTATGCACCAGATGACGTTGCTACAGATGCAGCAAAGCAGGAGAAGTTTCTAGAAGGACTAAATGATGAGTTGAGCATGCAGTTGATGGTAGCCACCTTCAACAACTACCAGGAGTTGGTAGATCGTGCTCTTATGATTGAAGGGAAGCAGCAGCAAATTGAGAATCGCAAGAGGAAGTATGGACAAGGAAAGTACAATTCAGGAGCTCAGCAGAAGCCACGTTTTACGCCTAGACCGGGAGGACATTTTTAGCATACCCATGGAGGAGGTAGCTCGCACAATCACAATGGCACCAAGAATGGTAATGGCAATGGAGGAAGCAACGGCCAGAACCGCACCAACCCATCAACCCCAGCCAAGAAGGACTTGAGCCAAGTCACTTGCTTTAAGTGTCAGAAGACCGGACATTATGCAAATGAATGTCCTGAAGGCCAAAATGGCAATGCAAGTTCTGGAAAGAAGCCGAACCCTTTCAACAGGGGACAGGTGAACCACGTTAGCGTGGAGGAGGTTGAAGCTCAGCCCGATGCAGTAATAGGCAAGTTTTTGGTTAAGTCATTTACTGCACTCGTTCCTTATGATACTGGTGCATCGCATTCATACATCTCAAGGGGATTTGTGGATAAGTTAAACCTACCAACCCAAGCCCTTAGGTCACCCATGTTAGTAACCTCGCCTGGAGCAGAGTATGTGGCTAGTCTATGGTGTGATCGGTTACCATTAAGGATTGGTAACTATGTTTTCCCCTCAGACCTAATAGTATTGGAATCCCAAGGATTGGATGTGATATTAGGCATGGATTGGTTATCAAAGTATGAAGGGAATATAGAATGTGCTAGTAAGTCAATTTTGCTTACCACCCCAGAAGGGAGAAGGATCAAGTATGTATCCCGGCATGTGCCAAAGAGGACTCATGTGAATTTCCTAACAGGAGTTGTGCAGGAGGAAGTACCAGTGGTAATGGATTTCCCCGATGTATTTCCGGAGGAGTTGCCAGGCATGCCACCGGATAGAGATATTGAGTTTTTGATTGAGCTATTGCCAGGCACAGGGCCAATATCAAAGAGACCATATAGGATGCCAACAAAGGATTTGGTGGAAATTAAGAAGCAGATTAAGGAGTTACTGGATAAGGGATATATTCGCCCAAGTTCTTCACCTTGGGGATCGCCAGTACTTCTAGTGGAGAAAAAGGATGGATCGTTGAGGATGGTTGTTGATTATCGAGGATTGAATGAAGTAACGATCAAGAACAAGTACCCACTACCAATGATTAATGAGCTGTTTGATCGATTGCAAGGAGCTAAGATATTTTCCAAGATCGATCTGCGATCAGGATACCACCAGTTGAAGATTCGAGAACAGGATATTCCTAAGACAGCTTTTACTACCAGGTATGGGCTGTATGAGTATACCGTTATGTCATTTGGTCTGACTAACGCACCTGCCTATTTTATGAACATGATGAACAAAGTGTTTATAGAATTTTTGGATAAGTTCGTCGTAGTGTTCATTAATGATATCCTGGTTTATTCGAAGAATGAAGAGGAACATAAGGAGCATTTGCGTTTGGTACTTGGAAAGCTCAGAGAACATCAATTATATGCCAAGTTCAGCAAATGTGAGTTTTGGTTGAAGGAAGTTGGATTCCTCGTACACGTTATATCCGGAAAAGGAATAGCAGTAGACCCCGCTAAAGTTGAAACTGTGACCAAGTGGGAAGCCCCAATAACAGTTGGAGAGATCTGGAGTTTTCTTGGACTCGCAGGGTACTACCGGAGATTTATTGAGAATTTCTCAAAGATTGCGAAGCCTATGACTGAGTTGTTGAAGAAAGATACCAAGTTCATATGGACAAAGGAATGTGAGGCTAGTTTCCAAGAGTTGAAGAAATGTTTGGTTACCTCACCAGTGTTGATTTTGCCAGACCAGACCAAAGATTATGAGGTGTATTGCGACGCTTCACGTCGAGGACTTGGAGCAGTGCTTATGCAGGAAGGGAGAGTTGTTTCATATGCCTTAAGACAACTGAAGCCTCATGAGTTGAATTATGCCACGCATGATTTGGAGTTAGCAGCCGTAGTGCATGCATTGAAGACATGGAGACATTTCCTCATTGGAAATCATTGTGAGGTGTACACGGATCATAAGAGTTTGAATTACATTTTCACACAGAAGGAGTTGAATCTCAGACAAAGGAGATGGTTGGAGCTTATCAAGGATTATGATATGAAATTGCATTATCATCCCGGAATGGCTAATGTAGTAGCAGACGCATTAAGCCGCAAGAGCCATGTCAATACGTTGATGACGGGAGAAATATCGAGGGAGTTAGCAGAAAATCTTCGTGAACTATGTTTGGAAATAGTTCCGAGAGGCTATGTAGCAGCATTGGAGATTCAGTCAACTTTGATGGATAAAATCAGAGAAGCTCAAAAGGCTGACAAGGAGATTGCCGCTATAAAGGAGAAACTGAGCAAAGGAAAAGCTAAAGGATTTCGTGAGGATGAGCACGACACCCTATGGTTTGAAGACCGTGTTTACGTGCCCAATGACCCAGAGATCGGGAAGTTGATTTTGCAAGAGGCACACGATTCACCATATTCAATTCACCCAGGAACAAGATGTATTTGGATTTGAAGGATATTTTCTGGTGGACCGGAATGAAGAAAGATATTGCGGAGTATGTGGCAGTTTGTGATGTATGTCAGAGAGTAAAGGCAGAGCATCAGAAGCCAGCAGGACTGTTACAACCATTGCCGATACCCGAATGGAAGTGGGATAAGTTAGGCATGGATTTTATCATGGGATTGCCCAGGACTCGTTCAGGCTATGACTCGATTTGGGTTGTAGTCGATCGATTGACGAAACTAGCTCATTTCATCCCAGTAAAGACCACTTACACCAGTGCTAAGTTGGCAAAGATATACATGACCAGGATTGTATGTCTGCATGGAGTTCCAATGAGTATCGTATCAGATAGAGGAACCCAGTTTACTTCAAAGTTCTAGAAGAAGTTGCATAAAACTTTGGGAACCAGGCTAGAATTCAGTACAGCTTTTCATCCACATACAGATGGACAGACCGAGAGAGTCAATCAGATTTTGGAGGATATGCTGAGAGCTTGTGCGCTAGACTATGGATCTAGTTGGGACGATAATTTGCCATATGCAGAGTTCTCTTACAACAACAGTTATCAAACCAGTTTAAAGATGGCCCCTTTCGAAGCTTTGTATGGAAGGAGGTGCAGGACACCATTGTCGTGGGACGAAGTTGGAGACTGCCAGTTGTTTGGGCCTGACTTGATTAAAGAGTCTGAACAGAAGGTGAAGTTGATTCGCGATAGGCTCAAGGTAGCCCAGTCCAGGCAGAAAAGTTATGCAGATTCTAAACGCAAGGAGACAGTTTACGAAGTCGGAGATAGAGCTTATCTTCGAGTATCTCCACTTCGGGGAACAAAGCGTTTTGGAGTTAAAGGGAAGTTAGCACCCCGATTTGTAGGACCATATCGAGTTTTGGAGCGTATCGGAGAAGTGGCCTACAAGTTGGAATTGCCCGAAGGATTGTCAGGAGTTCATGATGTGTTCCACGTTTCTCAGTTAAAGAAATGTCATGTGGAGATGGCTGACATACCGTTGAGAGACACAGTGCCGTTGGAAACTATTCAGTTGGATAACGATTTGACCTACGAGGAGAAGCCAGTTAAGATCCTCGAATCTGCCAGCCGAGTTACTCGCAGCAAGGTTATCAAGTTTTGCAAAGTTCAGTGGAGCCACCACACAGAGGATGAAGCCACCTGGGAACAAGAGGAAGATTTGCTCAACGACCACCCTCACCTATTTTCTAGCCAACCCGAATCTCGAGGGCGAGATTCATCTTAAGGAGGGTAGGTTTGTTTTAGATCATCATTGCATAGCATATTTTATTTTTGCATTTTGGTTGATCCTAGAAATTCTACGCAACTCAAGGACCCACGGAGAGAGTTGGGGATTTCGTTATTTTCATATTTGAGTTCTCTCAAATTTTGAGAATAGGATCATTTGATTTTATTTATTTTATCATCAATTATTTCTATTACAAAAATATGAGAGAGGGAATAAAATGACTTTCCCAAAATAAAGAAATATTGAGGATTTAATAATAAAATCAAATAAGATTTTATTTTGGAGTTTTTCGGTGTTTTATTTGAATTTAGGAAAAATGTGTGTTTTTCAAAAATGCATTTAGGTCCCATATAAATGTTCACCTTGTGCGGCTTGATTTTAGAAGCCCGTGAAAATTTATTTCAGAATTTTTGGAGTCCGTTTAGTATTTCTTTTTATTTTTCTTCCGAGCGGAATAATTAAAAAAACGAACCGACCTAACGGGCCGTGTCCGACTAGGACTCTGGCCCGACTAGGCAATATAAGCCGGCCCAGCCCCCCCGGGAGAAACCCTAGCCGCCGCCTCGCCCACCCTCGAGCCCCGCACCGCCGCCGCCGGACACCGCCGCCGAGGTTCGCCGCCGCCTCGACTTCGTGCCAACGTCTTTTAAAAAAATCGGTTTTCGTCGGGTTTTTTCGGTTTTTTATAAATAGATCAGTTTTTCCGGTTTATTTAAATAGCGAGCGTTCGTCCGTTCGTTCGTTCTATCGAGCGTTCGTTGTTTTTCTTTTTCTCGGATTAAATCCGCGATTTTTCTGATCGCGATTCCTGATCCGATTTTCGTTTTAATATAACTTTTCGCTCGTTTATCGGAATCAGGCGATTCAAGCGCCTAGAGATTCGTCTCAAAACCCTCTATCCGTTTAACCAACTTAAAGAAGATTTTGCTACTGTAAAATTTTTCCCTAGATCCATATTACTAGAACGAAGTTGTTTTCTTTCGCCGTTTGACTTTCTTGCTTCGTTCGATTTGATTCTTTTTGCAAACCGGAGTTCTTAAGTTGAACTTTCTGGTTAGATCTCTTATTTGCATTTTACACGTGCATTAGATGAGTTCTTAATGTATGCTTGTTTGTTTGTCTGCGACAGAGTACCCGGAGTGCGCCGCCTGTTACTTTGAATCGTTAGGTTTCACGGATCATCAGCAAGGCAAGTAACACTTTGATCATACCTTTTCTACTACCCAGTTTTATTGCATTAGATCAATCCTCACACATTGCATGATTAGGATCTAATTAAATTGTGGGATGGGAAGTAGATGAGGTAGTACCTATTACCTGTTATTATCAAACCTTTGGGAGTTACTTCTACGTTTGCTTATTATGCCATGCTATGCTAGTAGACGTGGATTGGGTGAGTGTTATCCATGACAGATGTGAGATTGTTAATTAATGGTTTATCTAAGGTGGCAACTTAAACACACGTCTGGGTGGATTGAGGCACCTGGGTATTCCAGGACTTGCCTGTTTTTTTATGGACCGCCACCCAGGCTCAAAGGGATCATGAGATTATTCATACTAGAAACTTCCGTGTGCAGCCACAAGCTATTATGGGCTCTAGCATAGTTGACTAAGTTGTGCGAACTCTTACAGTGGTAGACTAGCATATGTAGGGGATGTAGGTGGTACGGTCTACCCGATCGTAAGGTGCTAGCGCTTATGAAAGACTATGTCTCGGTCATCCGTCTTCTCAAACACCATGTAGTGCGAGAAACCAAATGGAGGCGATCGAGTCTTGTGGGGAAAAGTGCGCAAACCTCTGCAGAGTGTAATAAACTAATCATGGTTAGCCGTGTCCCCGGTTATGGACATCTTGAGTATCTAGTACCTGGATTATCATGTGAATCTCAACATGTTACTCTAAATTAATTTTGTTGGGTTATGTTTAATGATGATGCTTAATTGGGATTGAGAATGCTGTCAACCATTCTCAATGTTTAACAACTACCATGATAGTTAAATAAAATTATTTCTTTGAAGTAGGGGAAAATTGGCTTTACGCAAAACTGTAACCATAGAGCTTTCCACCAGCCAAATATGCATATAGTATAGCTGTTGCATTCCATTACTCTCTATGTGTTACATTGCCAGCATATTCCATGTGCTGACCCGTTTCGGGCTGCAACGTTAATGTTGCAGACTTTTCAGACGATGATTAAGGAGTTTTTAGGTCGTGGTTCTATACTCAGTGATGCCATTGGAGTTGATGGACTCACTTATCTTCCAAGCCTTCCGCTGTTATCGTTGTTAGATGGCCTTAAGCCATATTTATTGTAATAAGTTCTCTATTGAGACACTTGATGTAATAAGTGTGTGATTGCTACTCTGCTATAAATCCTCCGAGTACTGTGTGGTGTCAGCATTACTGATCCAGGGATGACACCGGAGCACAAAGATCAGACCGTTTGAGGTCTCGTCGCTACATAACGTGTACCCAAAAAAGACAATTTGCACCTCAACACGCACAACACACACACAAACACCATTTATACTAGAGTAAGGTACACGTGCATTGCACGCATGAGATTTGGCAACCAAATTATGAATAAATACCACATTATAGCATGCAAGCTTTGAGTCATATATGCATGATGTAGATGTTCGTTTAATTCTTATAGTTCATCTCATTCAAAATCATCTAGTTTTTATAAGAAAGCTAATCTATTTTAAGATTCATGGAGTTGTGCGTTGTAAGACATAAAGTAAAAACAAATAATGGCAAATCATGTAGAAAAACATTTGGGCAATTCTGATACGGACGATTCTAGAACAAATAAGAAGTGCTTGTGTTTTGATGTTTGTGCATTATGCTTAAGTTCAACCATGGAGTCTTCTAGATTATACATGTGGCGAAATCTGGTGGAATCTAGATGATATTCAACGGCCAGTAGTGCTCAAATTTGCCATCTTTGGACCATCGGATTCGCCTCATCCAACGACCATCTTTCAAAGTTAAAGTTAACAGCACACAATATAAAAACATATAAAATATAATACATATATAGGGGTATAGATATTGATATGTGATGCAAAAGCCACCCATCATCTCCAATTAGAATAGTGTGTCCATGCACGGATGCGACGTGGCCAAATGATGTCTGCCATCAGTATCTCAAATTCAAATCAGTCTGACCTTGTTCAACGTGTATACATTACAACATGCTTGTTTGCAAACCACACCGCACAGATCTCCGTTATATTCATGCATGCATGGGTTTCAAACATCAGGATCTCTTATTCAAATATTTGAATTCAACTTTACATTGATTGTGACCTCACCTATTCAGCTATTCTTTTACACCCACACAGTAGTCTTCTCTTTATAATTGTACCACTAACTTTCTCTCGTGCATGCATGCACACACACTACCAGTCGGCATTATCCATCGCACGCATGCAATATTTTTCTTCAGGTCGGTCTCCCATGAAGGCACACACCAACACACATCCCCCTCTCCATCATATGGGGCATTCTTTATCTCTCACGCGTGCATGCGCAATGATCGATGTTCCTCTATGTATGTGTGTATATAGCTAGGTCTTTCATAGTTTTCCACACAAACTGATCAATCGATATATCCAGTGAGGTCTCACCCTCTTTCCCATGTCCACATCGATCAATCTATACCTCTCTATAAAGGATTAACATATATAGCTAATACACCCACATTAATTATGTATCCAACGTTCCCCTCTCATCATACATGCCTTCCACTTCATCTCTCAGACACGTGCACAATGGCGAAGACAGGGGGCAGTAAGGGCCCTGCCCCCTCCCCCCTAACATCACTATATATCAAGGCTAATATGAATGTGATCATTAGACAATTGCTGCTAAAAATGGTTTAAGTTCATGAATTGACCCTCCTCGTAAAGGATTAGCAATGCTTGGCCCCCTAGCTCATTTATTTTTCATGGCTCCGCCACTTCGCGCATCAGTGCACGTGTTTGCCCCCTCTCTCTAAATATCGATCTCGCAGTTGTGCATTCCTTCATAGTATCCCTCCACTCAGCCACTCGCACCATCTTCTAGCCCCTCACCAGATTTTGCCACATGTACAATCTAGCAGACTCCATGGTTGAACTGAAGCATAATGCACAAACCTCAAAACAACAGTGGTTCTCTTTTGTTCTAGAATCTTTCGTATCATAACTGCCCAAACTTTTTTCTAGTTGAATTGCCATTATTTGTTTTTACTTTATGCTTTACAACGCACAATTCCATGAATCATAAAATAGATTAAGGGCTTCTTTGATTCAAAGGATTCTCAGAGGAATTTTGGAGGATTCTAATCATTAGGAATTTTTCCTATCTTGGTTGTTTGATTCGTAGGATTGTAAACCATAGGAATTTTTCCATATGATTCATTTGCACTAGATTTCATAGGAAACATCCCATCCACTCAAACCTCTTTGAAAGAATTCTGCGTTTTTTCTATGCACAATCAAACACTTGTACAATCCTGTAGGATTCAAGACGACATTCCACTATAATCCCATGTTTTTCCTATTCCCGCGTTCTTAGCTTTTTTATAAAAACTAATTGATTTTGAATGAGATGAACTATAAGAATTAAACGAAGGGCTACATCAGGCATATATGACTTAGAGCTTACATGCTATAGTGTGGTATTTATTCATAATTTGGTTGCAAAATCTGATGTGTGCAATGCACATGTACCTTACTAGTACTTTGAGTATGTGCAAAACACATAAATTAGAATACCAATGGCATGCTACACAGTGTCTCTCTTATAGTTCATGAAGCCACGTGACACATGTGTAGGCGTTGTCGTGACCTCCTTGCGTGGATTGATCACAGTGATGTGCTCTTGGTTCCAGAAGAATGTACTCATCCTCCCTGAGCCATACTGGCGGTACATGCACGAAGCGAAGATGTGCACGCACGCCATGCACGCACTCATTCCTCACACGCACACGCGGGTACACGGGCGGACGCAATTTTGTACCAAGATCCACCCCATGTGATAATTTGACGCGTGTAAAGTCGTTCACTTCATTGATGGTCAACTAATACAACGCATGCAAATTGAGTGGACGTGAGGGCGGAAGAAAGACATTATTACTCCACTGCGCGCATGCGAGTAGTTAAATCGTGGGTTGCTAGTAGTACTTCCATTGGTCTCCTTTGTATTTTGTGCCAATTTTTGACAGTAACATAATATTTACGCATTTGAGCAGTGTAGTACTTGAAATTTATGTTCCGCTAAACTCATTGGGAGCCGTTTCGGGCCTCGAAACCAAAACCATCAATTAATCTTTACCTTGTTCCCATCACATTCGAAAGCCTACTCACACCTACTAGTAGTACGTACCAAACCTGAATGTGTTCCCACTATGCAGGTATTAGTACTAGTGCTAGTACTTAGGTTATAAAAAGGGGAACTACCTAACCGAAAATCACTCTACCTTTCCTCCTCATAAGTGCTTCTTCTTCGTCCATCGTTGCCATGGCCGGTGAGCAGAGCTCTAGGTCGAGAACTACTCGTAACAACGGAGTGGTAACCAAGGCTGCGGAAAAAAAGAGAGGGCTCGCCGCCACGCAGAGACCTCGAAAGATCTCTCACGGGCAGGCTATGGCTCCCTTCTCGTTGCATCATATACAACTCTTCTTCCAGAAATCCATTCAGGAATGCAGTTTTGACATCCATTTGCCAAATTTCATAATCATAAAATGCGGCAATTGCTAACATGATTTGGACAGACTTAAGCATCGCTGCGGGTGAAAAGGTCTTATCGTAGTCAATCCCTTGAACTTGTTGAAAACCTTTCGCAACAAGTCGAGCTTTATAGACAGTAACATTACCGTCAGTGTCAGTCTTCTTCTTGAAAATCCATTTATTCTCAATTGCTTGCCGATCAATGGGCAAGTCAACCAAAGTCCACACTTTGTTCTCATGCATGGATCCCATCTCAGATTTCATGGCTTCTAGCCATTATGCGGAATCTGGGCTCACCATCGCTTCTTCATAGTTCGTAGGTTCCTCATGATCTAGTAGCATGACTTCCAGAACAGGATTACCGTACCACTCTGGTGCGGATCTTACTCTGGTTGATCTACGAGGTTCGGTAGTAACTTGATCTGAAGTTTCATGATCATTATCATTAGCTTCCTCACTAATTGGTGTAGGTGTCACAGAAACCGGTTTCTGTGATGTACTACTTTCCAATAAGGGAGTAGGTATAGATACCTCATCAAGTTCTACTTTTCTCCCACTCACTTCTTTCGAGAGAAACTCCTTCTCTAGAAAAACTCCGAATTTAGCAACAAAAGTCTTGCCTTTGGATTTGTGATAGAAGGTGTACCCAACAGTCTCCTTTGGATATCCTATGAAGACACATTTCTCCGATTTGGGTTCGAGCTTATCAAGTTGAAGCTTTTTCACATAAGCATCGCAGCCCCAAACTTTCAGAAACGACAACTTTGGTTTCTTGCCAAACCACAGTTCATAAGGCGTTGTCTCAACGGATTTCGATGGTGTCCTATTTAACGTGAATGCAGCCGTCTCTAAAGCATAACCCCGAAACGATAGCGGTAAATCAGTAAGAGACATCATAGATTGCACCATATCTAATAAAGTATGATTACGACGTTCGGACACACCATTACAATGTGGTGTTCCTGGTGGCATGAGTTGCGAAACTATTCCGCATTGTTTCAAATGTAGACCAAACTCGTAACTCAAATATTCTCCTCCACGATCAGATTGTAGAAACTTTATTTTCTTGTTATGATGATTTTCAACTTCACTCTGAAATTCTTTGAACTTTTCAAATGTTTCAGACTTATGTTTCATTAAGTAGATATACCCATATCTGCTTAAATCATCTGTGAAGGTGAGAAAATAACGATATCCGCCACGAGCCTCAACATTCATTGGACCACATACATCTATATGTATGATTTCCAACAAATCTGTTGCTCTCTCCATAGTACCGAAGAACGGCGTTTTAGTCATCTTACCCATGAGGCACGGTTCGCAAGTACCAAGTGATTCATAATCAAGTGGTTCCAAAAGTCCATCAGTATGGAGTTTCTTCATGTGCTTTACACCGATATGACCTAAACGGCAGTGCCACAAATAAGTTGCACTATCATTATCAACTCTGCATCTTTTGATTTCAACATTATGAATATGTGTATCACAACTATCGAGATTCATCAAAAATAGACCACTCTTCAAGGGTGCATGACCATAAAAGATATTACTCATATAAATAGAACAACCATTATTCTCTGATTTAAATGAATAACCGTCTCGCATCAAACAAGATCCAGATATAATGTTCATGCTCAACGCTGGCACCAAATAACAATTATTTAGGTCTAATACTAATCCCGAAGGTAGATGTAGAGGTAGCGTGCCGACCGCGATCACATCGACTTTGGAACCATTTCCCACACGCATTGTCACCTCGTCCTTAGCCACTCTTCGCTTAATCCGTAGCCCCTTTTTCGAGTTGCAAATGTTAGCAACAGAACCAGTATCAAATACCCAGGTGCTACTGCGAGCATTAGTAAGGTACACATCAATAACATGTATATCACATATACCTTTGTTCACTTTGCCATCCTTCTTATCCGCCAAATACTTGGGGCAGTTCCGCTTCCAGTGACCAGTCTGCTTGCAGTAGAAGCACTCAGTCTCAGGCTTAGGTCCAGACTTGGGTTTCTTCTCCTGAGCAGCAACTTGTTTGCTGTTCTTCTTGAAGTTCCCTTTCTTCTTCCCTTTGCCCTTTTTCTTGAAACTGGTGGTCTTATTGACCATCAACACTTGATGCTCCTTCTTGATTTCTACCTCCGCGGCTTTTAGCATCGCGAAGAGCTTAGGAATAGTCTTATTCATCCCTTGCATATTATAGTTCGTCACGAAGCTTTTGTAGTTTGGTGGCAGTGATTGAAGAACTCTGTCAATGACACTATCAACAGGAAGATTAACCCCCAGTTGAGTCAAGTGATTATGATACCCAGACATTTTGAGTATATGTTCACTGACAGAACTATTCTCCTCCATCTTGCAGCTATAGAACTTATTGGAGACTTCATATCTCTCAATCCGGGCATTTGCTTGAAATATTAACTTCAACTCCTGGAACATCTCATATGCTCCATGACGTTCAAAACGTCGTTGAAGACCCAGTTCTAAGCCATAAAGCATGTCACACTGAACTATCAAGTAGTCATCAGCTTTGCTCTGCCAGACGTTCATAACATCTGGTGTTGCTCCTGCAGCAGGCTTGGCACTTAGCGGTGCTTCCAGGACGTAATTCTTCTGTGCAGCAATGAGGATAATCCTCAAGTTATGGACCCAGTCTGTGTAATTGCTACCATCCTCTTTCAACTTTGCTTTCTCAAGGAACGCATTATAATTCAATGGAACAACAGCATGAGCCATCTATCTACAATCAAACATAGACAAGCAAGATACTATCAGGTACTAAGTTCATGATAAATTTAAGTTCAATTAATCATATTACTTAAGAACTCCCACTTAGAAAGATATCCCTCTAATCCTCTAAGTGATCATGTGATCCAAATCAACTAAACCATGTCCGATCATCACATGAGATGGAGTACTATCAATGGTGAACATCAATATGTTGATCATATCTACTATATGATTCACGCTCGACCTTTCGGTCTCCGTGTTCCGAGGCCATATCTGTTATATGCTAGGCTCGTCAAGTTTAACCTGAGTATTCCGCGTGTGCAACTGTTTTGCACCCATTGTATTTGAATGTAGAGCCTATCACACCCGATCATCATGTGGTGTCTCAGCACGAAGAACTTTTGCAACGGTGCATACTCAGGGAGAACACTTATACTTTGATAATTTAGTGAGGGATCATCTTATAATGCTACCGTCAATCAAAGCAAGATAAGATGCATAAACGATAAACATCACATGCAATCAATATAAGTGATATGATATGGCCATCATCATCTTGTACTTGTGATCTCCATCTTCGAAGTACCGTCATGATCACCATCGTCACCGGCGCGACACCTTGATCTGTCACATCCCTGCTTTTAGTCATGCATTAGGATTGGATGAACATGTGCATCATGTTTAAATTTCTTTTAAACTTGAAATGGGGCCTAATCAACCCCAACACCCCCCTTGAAAATGCTAATTTCCAACAATTGGAATTTCAATGAACCCAAAATGCCCTTCATAAAAGCCCACCATTTTTGGTCTTGACTAAAACCTCTGCCAAAAATGGTCTTGCAATTTATGGAGCCATTCTGGATTTTTGAACAAGCCATAAGTATTTGAATTTGGGCATTTTAAATGCTATAAATATTTTAAAGTGCTCAAATAATCTTGGAAGCATTTTTAGGCAGTTGAGAATATTCCTAAATGTGCCTCTAAATATTTCCAGAGTTTTTGGAAATGAAATAGTATTTATTCTATTTCAATACACATAGCAGGAAATAAATAAAAGCAAAACAGAAAAGAGAGAGAGAGTTAGAGCTTACCTGGAAGCCCACCAGCCGGCCCACCTAGCTGGCCCGGCCCAGCAGCCGCTCCATGCAGCTGCTTCGCCTAGCTAGCGAGAAGAGCAGGTGCTCGACGGCGAGCACAGGAGCTCGCCACGCCACCTCCATGCCTGCCTGCCGTCGCCCGCGCCAGCGCGACGCCTCGAAGCGCCTCTGCGGCACCGCCCCGACCCCGTGGACACCTCACACGCGCCCCTGCCTCTCTCCCTTGCTCTCTCCCATGATGGCCGATGCTGCCGTAGCCGCACCGTCGCCATAGCCGTGCTCTCTGTCGTCTCCGTGCCACACCACCGTGTCCAGGAGCTCCGCCGCCCTCCTCTCCGTCGAGCAGACCGAGCCCTGAGCGCTCGCTCGCCCTGGAGTTACCGCCTCGTCCTCATCTTCGCTGATCACCGCCAGAGATCCCTTTCGCCGTCACCACTACTCCAGCTTGTCCCCGACCTCGCCGTTTAGATCGTCGCAACCGCTGTGAGCTCAGCTACATTCCCATCCTCTCCGTTCTCGCTGTCGTCCCCTGCATCGACTGCACGAAGCTCACCCGCACGCGCCGCCGCCCGTGTCGTCGCCGGTCGTGCTTCGGTGACCATATTGTCTCGGGCTTGTTTCCAACGCACTCCCCGCATCGCGTAGGAGCCGTAGATGCTAGCGCTGCCCCGCCTAGGCCACTGCAGCAATGAGCCCGAGCTCACCCGAGCTCCAGCGACCGCCAAGGTCGTCGCCGGCGTCGTTCCCGGCCTCCTCGAGCTCCACTTCCACCACCAAACGACGCGGCTCACTTCCAGCTCCCCGTAGATGGTCTCGGCCGCCCGTTTGGTCGCCGGAGACGGAAACCCGAGCCCCTTCACCGCGTCTGTCGTCGCCGGCGTCAAGCCGCCGGCGAGTTGACCACGTTTTGACCCGTGGACTGACGTGTGGGCCCAAGTTGACCTCCTCCCCCCCCCCCCCGCCTATGACAGGTGGGACCGACCTGTTAATTAGTTTAGGATTAGTATTAACTAATTTTAGTTAGTTTAGGTCACTGACATGTGGGCCCAGGCCCCACTGATAGTTAATTAGTACTAACTTAACTCTGTTAGTTAGCTGAGACACTGACAGACGGGGCCCACCAGTCAGGTTTGACTGGCCCTGGCACCTTTGACTCGCTGACGTCACAGTGACGCAGTGCTGATGCAATTATTCATTTTCTGGATTTATTTTTATATAGGAAATTCCAAAAAATAGCCAAAAATTCTAAAAATCATAGAAATTAATCTGTAACTCCAAATGAAAAGATTTATATATGAATTTTGATCAGAAAAATTCAATCTATCCATTGGTAATGGTTTCATGCATGACAAAAGAAGATAACCTTGCTGTTTAAGCAAAATAAGATAATGCACTAATATGGCTATGTTAAGTGAACTAACATTTGAATCTTTGATTCAAATGGGTTCGTTCCTTTCTATTTAATCTTGCATTAGGCCAAGACACATTCATCTTGCCATGTCATAGCATGCATCATATTGTTGCATATTGTCATGTGTTGATTATGTTCGGTTTGTCTTTCGTGGTAGGTTCTGCCTCCGAGGATAACCCCGAATATCCGTCTGAAGGGCAGTACCCTACTACCACTACATCAGGCAAGCAGCCCCAATCGATACAATCCCATGTTCTCGCCTCTGCTCTCATTTACTGCATTAAGGCAACAACGTTTCAAACTGTTGTGTGCTACGGTAGTTGAACCCTTATCCTTTGCATGACCTGTCATTGCCACAGTAACTAGATGAAACCCACTAGCATGTGTAGGAGTTGATTGAGCCTTGTATGTGTTTCCTACCTTGCTATGCCTGCTATGCTTAGAGTTGTGTCAGGTCTGGTTCATCTGGGTGATGGGCTAGAATGAAATGATTATGTCGGTAATGTGAGGGATGTGTTGAACATGATTTGGTAAAGGTATCGATGAGAGGCCATGTAGGAGTACATGGTGGGTTGTTTCTTTGAGGCCGTCCTTAAGAACTGAGATCTGTATGTGTGATTTTAAGAATCAGCTACTACCATGCATTGGGATCCTTAATTGACCCTCTCGGCTTCTTAATCACCCTAGTACTCTGTCCAGGAGTTGCAATTAGTTTCTGGTGTTTGTAGGTTATGTGTTGGCGGTCGTGCGTAGCGCTAACCCTAGGGGTGGGCTATGTTGCGGTAGATACACCGTGGCACGGTGTACCGAGTCACCCGTTTGGTGTCTCGGGAACCCTGTTCACATCGTTCGGGGTCGTATGTGGAAACCACGGCCGGACTCCCTGCAGATGGAACCTGGATAGGCGATAAACCTGGACTAGAGACTTGAGTGTTTAGGTAGGCCGTGGCCGACACCCTCGTTGGGCTTCCGCTTGAAGGTTGCCGAGTACATGTTGTGTAAACGGCGGTAAGTGGTGAGAGCATGTATGAAGAAGTACACCCTGCAGGGTTAACATCATCTATTCGAATAGCCACGTCCGCGGTAAAGGACTACTTGGTTGCCTATACAGTTCATAGACAAGTTAATGGATACTACTAAAAGACTTAAGATAAGTGTGAGTACCGAGGATGGCTCTCTCGTAGGATGACGAGGGAGGATCCCCGGTGGAGTATTGTGTTGGTGATTAGTGGACTCGTGTGCGAAAACTATTTTACTAGTGGTGTCCCGTAGGATAGCTTAGCCAAGAGTCAAAGCTGGCTTGCTGCAATAACTCCACCACCTTCTTGAGAATGAGCATGTATAGTAGGTTCAGATGTAAGACTTGCTGAGTACCTTTGTACTCATGTTTGCTTAATTACTGTTTTCAGACGACAACACCGCCCCCTCCAATGGGTTTTATGTAGACCTCGACGTCGATGAGTGACTTGCCACCCAGGTGGTGATCCTGGCCATGGAGGGCCCTATGTAGATAGACAGGCTTCGAGAAGCCTTCTTTCTTTCTAGTGTCTGTACTCAGACTAAGTTGCTTCCGCATGTGCTTGTATGATTGTATGACTTGAGTGTCGGGTCGTGTGACCCCTACCTGTATGAATATGTTATGTATGGCTCCTTGGAGCCTTTTTAAATAAAGTACTTGAGTTGTAGAGTTTTGTTGTGATGCCATGTTGTATGTACTCATATCGGGCATATTGTGTGTATGATTGAAATGCTTGGTATGAGTGGGTTCCGACAATCTAGTTGATTATCCTTGGCAGCCTCTCATATGGGGAAATGTAGTCTAGTGCTTCCTGAGCGATAGTAGTCCGCTACAGCCCGGTTCATCGGAGTCCTGCTAGCCCAGCACTACTCCTCTGGACACTTGACTGGCCGACATGTGTTTCACTTCGTTCCTATGTATGTCCCTTTGGGGAAATGTCACGCGGTGACATCCGGAGTCCTGCCTAGCCTGCTATAGCCCGGGTTCCCCGGAGTCCTGTTAGCCTAGTGCTACAGCCCGGATACACACGCTGATGACCGACATGCTCGATGTGATTCACGTATGCCTGTCTCCATAGGTTTGTGCCGCTTTGGGTTCTAGCCATGTCGGCCCGGGTTCTCTGTCATATGGATGCTAGCGACACTATCATATACATGAGCCAAAAGGCGCAAATGGTCATGGGCCATGGTAAGGCGACACCCGTGGGGATACCGTGCGTGAGGCCGCAATGTGATATGAAGTGTTACCGGCTAGATCGATGTGACTTGGAATCGGGGTCCTGACAGCGTTGGCATCAGAGTCGGACTGCCTGTAGGTTCGTTAAGCCAAACTGGTCGATGTCGAGTCTAGAAATGCTTTAGCTATATGTTGGGGAATTGATTGTGGGAGGGAACGTAAGGCTCTTTTACTCCTTTACCTTATGCCCTCCGATCTGAGTCATTCTCTTCTCATTCAATGTGGGTTAAGGACTAGGCTCTCTTCTTCTATCAGGTTCACGTGTTACTAATCCGTAGTAGTTTATAGGATTGTTGTTACAAGCCTCAGTACAGTTTCTACTACTTTTAGTATGTTGCCAGTTGAATCAGAACCCTGATATGATGTTGTTGAGTGGTATTGCAAACTGTTGTGGATGTCTCAAATCTTTTTCTGAGCATTTATAGCTGTTATGCTGTCAAATTTTACCTAGAAATTCTAATGTCTTTGCATTGTGGTTGTGCTTTCAGATGGCCACTCATGCTCAAAACCAAGTGGTTCGCCTGACCCGGTGCCTCGATGTGCCCGGTCATACTGCTATGTTAGTCCGGGTAATGATCGAGACGGGTTACCGTTGGTATCCCGAATACACTGTCGAAGAGCAATTCCGAGACTTTAATCAAAGCCAATATTTCTGCACCGTCAGGATATTTCCTTCTTATCCTGGATCTACCGAGCCCCTCCACATTTCCTATGGACTCGGGGTTACTGTTGAGATGGCTGTGCAGGATGCTGCCTTTCCATGATGACCATCATGTGAGTCCGGACTGGCCTGCTTCGAAACACCGACTTCCGTTATATGCCAGCTTCACTCCTAGGAGCGCAAGGGTATCTCCAGGCTATCTATGCTGACTCCACACATGAGGACTCACTAACTCGCACCACTGCCGAGATGCTCGAGGATAAGGACCGAGAGAATCGGGCCTTGAGACTGGAGCTTTTCAACACCCGTGCTGATCATTGGGCCACTTTGACTCGGTTTGCACCTGCTGTGCAAGCTGGATGTATGGATACGAGGGATCTGTATACTGTGAGATCTGCTCTGCCAGACATGGTGGATTGGCGTGATGTGGGAGGCATCACCCCACTCCGTGGTCTCCGCAGGCCACCGTTTGTTGGTCCAAGACCTCATCCTAGCCCCTTTGGTCCACAAGCTCCTCAGGACCGTCTGTTCCCGGATGATCACGTTGAACTTCCAGGCTATGGAGGTGACTTCTATGAGGACTACTATGGAGCTATCTGAGTTAGTAGTAGTATCACTAGTATTGTAATAGTTGTATCTTCACTATCCTGCGTGACTTGTGGAATATGACTTAGTGTGTAATCAATTCCGGAGGTGTAGCCAAATAATGTATAGGATCTTGGAATGCCTCCGATGAGATGTAACGTCTTTCATCATAGTTGTACTGTAGCCTGGGCTTGTACTAAACTATGTATGGTGTGTATGACCGTTGGTATATATATGGCAGTTCTATATTACCATGACATACGGATGAACATCTCTGCATTCCGTGTTATCCATTACATTCTGCACTTCCTTGCTAAGTTGTGCCATCCTTATCTAAACCGTTGTCTTGTTTTCTCCTAGGATGGTCAACACCCGCAGCAACCCTGCTGCCCCGGAGCAGGGGGAAGCCAGTGCAGTTAGGGGTGAAACTCTGCCTCACCCGCCTTCTCTGGCTGAAGTGATGCTGGAGGCGGAAAGAAACAAGCGTGAGACTAACCGCTTGCTGGAGCGGATTGAGCAGAACACTGCACGCCATCAGCGAAATGACTTGGTGTCAATCAATGACTTCATCAAGTTGTACCCACCAAAGTTTAACCATTCCGTCGAGCCCCTCGACGCGGATGAATGGCTTCGCAGCATCACCCACAAGCTACATTCTGCCAACGTAGCCGAAGCTGATAAGGTTACTTATGCTGCCTATCACCTCGAAGGCCCTGCTAGTCTTTGGTGGGAAAATTTTGAAGCTATGCGCCCGGTCGGCCAAATCACTACTTGGGCTAAATTCAGTGAGGCTTTCCATGAGCATCACATCCCGGAAGGTCTCATAGATCGCAAGAGGGAAGAGTTCTGCAATTTCACCCAAGGAAGACTGATTGTGGATGCATATAGTCGTGAATTTGGGAATCTAGAACGATATGCTCCTGAAGAAGTATCTACCGATGCTAAGAAGCAGGCAAGGTTCTGCAGGGGACTTAGCCCTGAGCTTCGCCGCGATCTTCGTCTGCACGAGTGCACCTCCTTTTAGAAGTTGGTCAATAAAGCCATCAGTGCTGAGACAGGCCAGTCTGATTATGACGCTTCACGCAAGCACTCCCGTGATTTTGGCTCTTCATCCGGCTCTGGATCTCAGAAGCGTCGGGTGTGGATTCCAAGCACGGCACTGCCACCCAGGTTCATTCTGAGGCCATCCTTTGAGGCGCCTCGTCCCAACCAGCAGTTTGCACCGTCCAAGCCCTATGGTGGCCCCGCTGCTAATGCTGCTCCACGCCCCAATGTTGTGACATGTTTCAAGTGTGGAGAGCCGGGTCACTATAGTCGAGAGTGTCCCGAGAACAACAACCCCAATCAGTCTGGAAAGTCCGTTGGTCGTGGTAAGCCAGTAGGGAAGGCATTCTACGCCAAGCCGGTCACCACTGCACGTGGCCATGTCAACTATGTCTCAGCCGAGGAGGCTCATGAGGATCCTAACGTCGTCCTTGGTACGCTCCTTGTTAATTGCCATCCGGCATCTGTTCTTTTCGATACTGGAGCATCTCATTCATTCATATCCGAGAACTATGCTCGATTGCATAACACGATATTCTGTGACATGCCCACTTCCATGGTAATTCAAACTCCGGGTTCCAAATGGCAAACTTCTAGAGTGAGCCATGGGAACGAAATTCTTGTTGATAGACTTGTCTTCCTTGCATCCTTAATAGCTCTCAAGTCCTCGAACATTAACATCATCTTGGGTATGGACTGGATGTCAGCTCATTACGCTAAGATTGATTGTGCCACTAGAACCGTTCAACTTACTCACCCATCGGGCAAGACAATCAATGTCTTAACTCGAGTGGCCAAGCGCCAGCTTTGCTCCTTAAATGCCAACCCCCTTCTAGACCTTGAAGATATTCCGGTAGTCCGGGACTTTCTGGACGTCTTTCCAGAAGAACTGCCAGGTGTTCCACCTGACATGGATGTCGAGTTTGTGATATACCTTGTTCCAGGAACCGTTCCAATTTCTAGAAGACCCTATAAGATGGCACCCTTAGAACTAGCCGAGCTTAAGAAACAACTCGATGAGTCCTTGAAAAGGGGTTTCATCCTTCCTAGTTCCTCTCCTTGGGCTTGCCCCGTCCTCTTTGTCAAAAAGAAGGATGGAACAGATCGGATGGTTGTAGATTACCGACCTATCAACTTGGTCACTATCAAGAACAAGTATCCGCTTCCCAGGATCAACGATCTGTATGACCAGCTCGCTGGATCCTCAATCTTTTCCAAGATGGATTTGAGGTAGGGCTACCATCAAATCAAAATCAGAAACGGGGACATTCCCAAAACGGCCTTTGTTACTCGCTATGGCCAATACGAGTACACCGTTATGTCCTTCGGTTTAACCAATGCCCCAGCCACCTTCTATCGGTTAATGAACTCGGTCTTCATGGAGTATTTGGATTCGTCATAGTATACCTCGATGACATACTCATCTACTCCAAGAATGAAGAGGAACATGCCGAACATCTAAGGCTGGTATTGACGAAACTTCGAGAGCATCGCCTTTATGCCAAATTCTCCAAGTGTGAATTTTGGTTGCCAGAAGTGACCTATCTAGGCCATGTAATCTCTGGTAAGGGTATTGCTGTCAATCCCGAGTGAGTTCAAGCCATCCTTGATTGGACTCCACCTGAGACGGTCAAGCAAGTTCGGAGCTTCCTTGGCTTAGCGAGCTATTGCCGCCGCTTCGTCGAGAATTTCTCCAAGGTTGCTAAACCTCTAACTGGACTCCTCAAGAAAGATAAAAAAGTTCGAGTGGACCCCACAGTGCGAGTTCAGCTTTCAGGAACTGAAAAGACGCCTGACATCTGCACCCGTACTTGTACCACCAGATTTTTCCAAGGACTTTATTATCTATTGCGACGCCTCGCGACAAGGACTAGGTTGCATACTAATGCAAGATCGTCAGGTAATTGCCTATGCATCACGGCAATTACACCCACATGAGGAAAATTATCCCACACATGATCTAGAGCTTGCAGCTGTAGTCCATGCACTTAAAACTTGGCGACATTACCTCCTCAGTAATCGTTGCGAGATCTTCACCGATCACCAAAGTTTGAAATATATCTTCACCCAACCGGATTTGAATCTTAGGCAACGACGTTGGGTCGAGTTGATCTTGGATTACGACTTAGGAATAACTTACACCCTGGGCAAAGCCAATGTCATGACTAATGCACTAAGTCGTAAATCTTATTGTAACAACCTGATGTTACAACAAAGTCAACCACTTCTCCATGAGGAATTTTGTAAGCTTAATCTTCACATTGTTCCTCAAGGTTTCCTATCCACCCTGGTGGCGAAGCCTAACCTTATGGATCAGATCATAACCACCCAGCGGTATGATAAGGGTGTATCCCAGATTAAGGAGAACATCGCTATCGGAGTTGCTAAATGTTTTTCCATGGATGAGCGAGGTGTTGTCTTCTTCGAGAACCGCTTTGTGGTTCCCAAGAAACAACATTTACGCCAGTTGATTCTTAAAGAAGCTCATGAATCCCCTCTCACCATTCATCCCGGTAGTACCAAAATGTATCAAGACCTACGCCAGAGGTTTTGGTGGACTAGGATGAAGAGAGAAATTGCTCAATACATTGCTAGTTGCGACGTTTGTCGTCGTGTTAAAGCAGAGCAGCAACGGCCTGCTGGCACCCTTCAACCTTTGGCTATTCCTGAGTGGAAATGGGATAAAATCAGTATGGATTTCATTACTGGGTTTCCCAGGACCAATAGAGGGAATAATGCCATCTTCGTCATGATCGACTGTCTTTCCAAAGTAGCCCATTTCCTACCTGTTCGTGAGAGTATCACCGCTAGCCAGCTAGCTGAATTATACATCTCCCGAACAGTGACGCTTCATGGTGTCCCATTGGAAATTAACTCAGACCGTGGGAGTCTCTTCACCTCTCGATTTCGGGAAAGTTTCCAAAATGCTATGGGAACTCGTCTCTCTTTTAGCACCGCCTTCCATCCTCAATCAAATGGTCAAGTAGAGCGAGTCAATCAAATTTTGGAAGATATGCTCCGAGCTTCTGTCATCTCATTCGGAATGGGTTGGGAGAAAGGCCTTCCATTTGCGGAGTTTGCTTATAACAATAGTTATCAAGCTAGCTTGGGCAAAGCTCCTTTCGAAGTTCTCTATGGACGAAAATGTCGAACGCCTCTTAACTGGTCAGAAACCGGGGAAAGACAACTCTTTGGCCCGGATATGATTCAGGAAGCAGAAGAGCAGGTTCGCGTTATTCGTGAGAAATTGAAAACAGCCCAATCTCGTCAAAAGAGCCAATATGATCGTAAACATAAGCTCATGACTTATGAAGTCGGCGAGAAGGCTTACCTTCTGGTTACTCCGTTAAAGGGAACCCATCGTTTCGGTATCAAAGGCAAATTGGCTCCTCGTTACATTGGACCCTTTCGCATTCTTGCCAAACGAGGAGAAGTTGCCTACCAATTGGAACTACCTTCGCATCTTTCCAGAGTTCACGATGTCTTCCACGTTTCTCAACTCATGTGTTGCTTCGTGGATCCTAACCGTGGAGTGGACCACGAAACGCTTGATCTACAAGATAACCTCTCATATCGGGAATATCCCGTTTGTATCCTTGATCAAGCCGAGTGTACCACTCGACGCCATAATATCAAGTTTCTCAAGGTTAAATGGTCACACCATTCCGAGAAAGAAGCCACTTGGGAAAGGGAGGATCATCTTCGACTCGAGTACCCCACCTTCTTCCCGGAGGATCCTAAATCTCGGGACGAGATTCTTTTGAGTGGGGGTGAGTTGTCACATCCCTGCTTTTAGTCATGCATTAGGATTGGATGAACATGTGCATCATGTTTAAATTTCTTTTAAACTTGAAATGGGGCCTAATCAACCCCAACACCCCCCCTGAAAATGCTAATTTCCAACAATTGGAATTTCAATGAACCCAAAATGCCCTTCATAAAAGCCCACCATTTTTGGTCTTGAATAAAACCTCTGCCAAAAATGGTCTTGCAATTTATGGAGCCATTCTGGATTTTTGACCAAGCCATAAGTATTTGAATTTGGGCATTTTAAATGTTATAAATATTTTAAAGTGCTCAAATAATCTTGGAAGCATTTTTAGGCAGTTGAGAATATTCCCAAATGTGCCTCTGAATATTTACAGAGTTTTTGGAAATGAAATAGTATTTATTCTATTTCAATACACATAGCAGGAAATAAATAAAAGCAAAACAGAAAAGAGAGAGAGAGTTAGAGCTTACCTGGAAGCCCACCAGCCGGCCCACCTAGCTGGCCCGACCCAGCAGCCGCTCCACGCAGCTGCTTCGCCTAGCCAGCGAGGCGAGCAGGTGCTCGACAGCGAGCACAGGAGCTCGCCACGCCACCTCCCTGCCTGCCTGCCGTCGCCCGCGCCAGCGCGACGCCTCAAAGCGCCTCTGCGGCACCGCCCCGACCCCGTGAACACTTCACACGCGCCCCTACCTATCTCCCTTGCTCTCTCCCATGATGGCCGACGCTATCGTAGTCGCACCGTCGCCGTAGTCATGCTCTCCGTCGTCTCCGTGCCACGCCACCGTGTCCAGGAGCTCCGCCGCCCTCCTCTCCGTCGAGCAGACCGAGCCCCGAGCGCTCGCTCGCCCTGGAGTTACCGCCTCGTCCTCGTCTTCGCTGATCGCCGACGGAGATCCCTTTCGCCGTCACCACTACTCCAGCTCGCCCCCGACCTCGCCGTTTAGATAATCGCAACCGCTGTGAGCTCAGATACATTCCCATCCTCTCCATTCTCGATGTCGTCCCCTGCATCGACTGCACGAAGCTCACCCGCATGCGCCGCCGCCATCATCGTCGCCGGTCGTGCTCCGGTGACCATATGGTCCCGGGCTTGTGTCCAACGCACTCCCCGCATCGCGTAGGAACCGTAGATGCTAGCGCCGCCCCACCTAGGCCACTGCAGCAATGAGCCCGAGCTCACCCGAGCTCCGGTGACCGCCAAGGTCGTCGCCAGCGTCGTTCCCGGCCTCCTCGAGCTCCACTTCCACCACCAAACGACGCGGCTCGCTTCCAGCTCCCCGTAGATGGTCTCGGCCGCCCGTTTGGTCGCTGGAGACGCAAACCCGAGCCCCTCTGCCGCGTCTGTCGTCGCCGGCGTCAAGCCGCCGGCGAGTTGACCACGTTTTAACCCGTGGACTGACGTGTGGGCCCAAGTTGACCTCCCCCCCCCCGAGCCTATGACAGGTGGGACTGACCTGTTAATTAGCTTAGGATTAGTATTAACTAATTTTAGTTAGTTTAGGTCACTGACATGTGGGCCCAGGCCCCACTGACAGTTAATTAGTACTAACTTAACTCTGTTAGTTAGCTGAGACACTGACAGACGGGGCCCACCAGTCAGGTTTGACTGGCCCTGGCACCTTTGACTCACTGACGTCACAGTGACGCAGTGCTGACGCAATTATTCATTTTCTGGATTTATTTTTATATAGGAAATTCCAGAAAATAGCCAAAACTTCTAAAAATCATAGAAATTAATCTGTAACTCCAAATGAAAAGATTTATATATGAATTTTGATAAGAAAAATTCAATCTATCCATTGGTAATGGTTTCATGCATGACAAAACAAGATAACCTTGCTTTTTAAGCAAAATAAGATAATGCACTAATATGGCTATGTTAAGTGAACTAACATTTGAATCTTTGATTCAAATGGGTTCATTCCTTTCTGTTTTAGCTTGCATTAGGCCAAGACACATTCATCTTGCCATGTCATACCATGCATCATATTGTTGCATATTGTCATGTGTTGATTATGTTCGGTGTGTCTTCCGTGGTAGGTTCTGCCTCCGAGGATAACCCCGAATATCCGTCTGAAGGGCAGTACCCTACTACCACTACATCAGGCAAGCAGCCACATTGATCATATCGATACAATCCCATGTTCTCGCCTCTGCTCTCATTTACTGCATTAAGGCAACAACGTTTCAAACTTCTGTGTGCTACGGTAGTTGAACCCTTATCCTCTGCATGACCTATCATTGCCACAATAACTAGATGAAACCCACTAGCATGTGTAGGAGTTGATTGAGCCTTGTATGTGTTTCCTACCTTGCTATGCCTGCTATGCTTAGAGTTGTGTCAGGTCTGGTTCATCTGGGTGATGGGCTAGAGTGAAATGATTATGTCGGTAATGTGAGGGATGTGTTGAACATGATTTGGTAAAGGTATCGATGAGAGGCCATGTAGGAGTACATGGTGGGTTGTTTCATTGAGGTCGTCCCTAAGAACTGAGACCTGTATGTGTGATTTTAAGAATCAGCTACTACCATGCATTGGGATCCTTAATTGACCCTCTCGGCTTCTTAATCACCCTAGTACTCTGTCCAGGAGTTGCAATTAGTTTCTGGTGTTTGTAGGTTATGTGTTGGCGGCCGTGCATAGCGCTGACCCTAGGGGTGGGCTATGTTGCGGTAGATACACCGTGGCACGGTGTACCGAGTCACCCGTTTGGTGTCTCGAGAACCCTGTTCACATCGTTCGGGGTCGTATGTGGAAACCTCGGCCGGACTCCCTGCGGATGGAACCTGGATAGGCGATAAACCTGGACTAGAGACTTGAGTGTTTAGGTAGGCCGTGGCCGACACCCTCGTTGGGCTTCCGCTTGAAGGTTGCCGAGTACATGTCGTGTAAACGGCGGTAAGTGGTGAGAGCATGTATGAAGAAGTACACCCTGCAGGGTTAACATCATCTATTCGAATAGCCACGTCCGCAGTAAAGGACTACTTGGTTGCCTATACAGTTCATAGAAAAGTTAATGGATACTACTAAAAGACTCAAGATAAGTGTGAGTACCGAGGATGGCTCTCTCGTAGGATGACGAGGGAGGATCCGCGGTGGAGTATTGTGTTGGTGATTAGTGGACTCGTGTGCGAAAACTATTTTACTAATGGTGTCCCGTAGGATAGCTTAGCCAAGAGTCAAAGCTGGCTTGCTGCAATAACTCCACCACCTTCTTGAGAATGAGCATGTATAGTAGGTTCAGATGTAAGACTTGCTGAGTACCTTTGTACTCATGTTTGCTTAATTACTGTTTTCAGACGACAACACCGCCCCCTCCGATGGGTTTTATGTAGACCTCGACGTCGATGAGTGACTTGCCACCCAGGTGGTGATCCTGGCCATGGAGGGCCCTATGTAGATAGATAGGCTTCGAGAAGCCTTCTTTCTTTCTAGTGTCTGTACTCAGACTAAGTTGCTTCCGCATGTGCTTGTATGATTGTATGACTTGAGTGTCGGGTCGTGTGACCCCTACCTGTATGAATATGTTATGTATGGCTCCTCGGAGCCTTTTTAAATAAAGTACTTGAGTTGTAGAGTTTTGTTGTGATGCCATGTTGTATGTACTCATATCGGGCATATTGTGTGTATGATTGAAATGCTTGGTATGAGTGGGATCCGACAATCTAGTTGATTATCCTTGGCAGCCTCTCATATGGGGAAATGTAGTATAGTGCTTCCTGAGCGATAGTAGTCCGCTACAGCCCGGTTCACCGGAGTCCTGCTAGCCCAGCACTACTGCTCTGGACACTTGATTGGCCGGCATGTGTTTCACTTCGTTCCTATGTATGTCCCTTTGGGGAAATGTCACGCGGTGACATCTGGAGTCCTGCCTAGCCTGCTACAGCCCGGGTTCCCCGGAGTCCTGTTAGCCCGGTGCTACAGCCCGGATTCACACGCTGATGACCGACATGCTCGATGTGATTCACGTATGCCTGTCTCCATAGGTCTGTGCCGCTTTGGCTTCACGACTAGCCATGTCGGCCCGGGTTCTCTATCATATGGATGCTAGTGACACTATCATATACGTGAGCCAAAAGGCGCAAATGGTCCCGGGCCATGGTAAGGCGACACCCGTGGGGATACCATGCGTGAGGCCACAATGTGATATGAAGTGTTACCGGCTAGATCGATGTGACTTGGAATCGGGGTCCTGACATGATCTCCATTGTAGCATCATTGTCGTCTCGCCAATCTTATGCTTCCACGACTATCGCTACCACTTAGTGATAAAGTAAAGCATTACAGCGCGATTGCATTGCATACAATAAAGCGACAACCATATGGCTCCTGCCAGTTGCCGATAACTCGGTTACAAAACATGATCATCTCATACAATAAAATTTAGCATCATGTCTTGACCATATCACATCACAACATGCCCTGCAAAAACAAGTTAGACGTCCTCTACTTTGTTGTTGCAAGTTTTACGTGGCTGCTATGGGCTTAGCAGGAACCGTTCTTACCTACGCATCAAAACCACAACGATAGTTTGTCAAGTTGGTGCTATTTTAACCTTCGCAAGGACCGGGCGTAGCCACACTTGGTTCAACTAAATTTGGAGAAACTGACACCCGCCAGCCACCTGTGTGCAAAGCATGTTCGTAGAACCAGTCTCGCGTAAGCGTACGCGTAATGTCAGTCCGGGCCGCTTCATCCAACAATACCGCCGAACCAAAGTATGACATGCTGGTAAGCAGGATGACTTATATCGCCCACAACTAACTTGTGTTCTACTCGTGCACAACATCAACGCATAAAACCTGGCTCTGATGCCACTGTTGGGGAACGTAGTAATTTCAAAATTTTCCTACGTACACGCGAGATCATGGTGATGCATAGCAACGAGAGAGGAGAGTGTTGTCTACGTACCCTTGTAGACCGAAAGCGGAAGCATTAGCACAACGCGGTTGATGTAGTCGTACGTCTTCACCGCCCGACCGATCAAGCACCGAAACTACGGCACCTCTGAGTTCTAGCACACGTTCAGCTCGATGACGATCCCCGGACTCCGATCCAGCAGAATGTCGAGGAAGAGTTCCGTCAGCATGACGGCGTGGTGACGATCTTGATGTTCTACCATCACAGGGCTTCGCCTAAGCACCGCTACAATATTATCGAGGATTATGGTGGAGGGGGGCACCGCACACTGCTAAGAGATCAATGATCAATTGTTGTGTCTCTGGGGTGCCCCCCTACCCCCATATATAAAGGAGCAAGGGGGAGGAGGTGCGGCCAGGCAAGGGGCGCGCCAGGAAGAGTCCTACTCCCACCGGGAGTAGGACTCCCCCCTTTCCATGTTGAACTAGGACTTGGGGGGAAGGAGAAAAAGAGGGGAAAGGAAAGGGGGGCGCCGCCCCCCCCTCCTTGTCCAATTTGGACTTGGGGGGGAGGGGCGTGCAGCTGCCCCTTGGCCTCCACTCTACTTCCTCCACTAGGCCCATTAAGGCCCATTAGGTTAGCGGGGGTTCCGGTAACCTCTCGGTACTCCGGTAAAATGCCGATTTCACCCGGAACACTTCCGATGTCCAAACATAGGCTTCCAATATATCAATCTTTATGTCTCGACCATTTCGAGACTCCTCGTCATGTCCGTGATCACATCTGGGACTCTGAACAACCTTCGGTACATCAAAACATATAAACTCATAATGAAACTGTCATCGTAACGTTAAGCGTGCGGACCCTACGGGTTCGAGAACAATGTAGACATGACCGAGACACGTCTCCGGTCAATAACCAATAGCGGAACCTGGATGCTCATATTGGCTCCTACATATTCTACGAAGATCTTTATCGGTCAGACCGCATAACAATATACGTTGTTCCCTTTGTCATTGGTATGTTACTTGCCCAAGATTCGATCGTTGGTATCTTAATACCTAGTTCAATCTCGTTACCGGCAAGTCTCTTTACTCGTTCTGTAATACATCATCCCGCAACTAACTCATTAGCTGCAATGCTTGCAAGGCTTTAAGTGATGTGCATTACCGAGAGGGCCTAGAGATACCTCTCCGACAATCGGAGTGAAAAATCCTAATCTCGAAATACGCCAACCCAACAAGTACCTTCGGAGACACCTGTAGAGCACCTTTATAATCACCCAGTTACATTGTGACGTTTGGTAGCACATAAAGTGTTCCTCCCGTAAACGGGAGTTGCATAATCTCATAGTCATAGGAACATGTATAAGTCATGAAGAAAGCAATAGCAACAAACTAAACGATCAAGTGCTATGCTAACGGAATGGGGCAAGTCAATCACATCATTCTCCTAATGATGTGATCCCGTTAATCGAATGACAACTCATGGCTATGGTTAGGAAACATAACCATCTTTGATCAACGAGCTAGTCAAGTAGAGGCATACTAGTGACACTCTGTTTGTCTATGTATTCACACATGTATTATGTTTCTGGTTAATACAATTCTAGCATGAATAATAAACATTTATCATGATACAAGGAAATAAATAATACTTTATTATTGCCTCTAGGGCATATTTCCTTCAAAAGTAACTCCCAAAGGTTTGATAAGAAAACAGGTATTAGGTACTACCTCATCTACTTCCCAAAACCCACAATTTAATTAGATCCTAATCATGCAATGTTTGAGAATTGATCTAATGAAATAAAACTGGGTATGAAAGAGGTATGATCAAAGTGTTACTTGCCTTGCTGATGATCCGCGAAACCTAGCGATTCAAAGTAGCAAGCGGCGCACTCCGGGTACTCTATCGCAAACAAACAAGCATACAATAAGTACTCATCTAATGCATAGGTAAAACTCAAATAAGAGAACTAACCAGAAAGTTCAACTTAAGAACTCCGGTTTGCAAAAAGAATCAAATCGAACGAAGCAACGAAAGTCAAACGGCGAAAGAAACAAACTTCGTTTACTAATCTGGACCTAGGTCAAATTTTACAGAAGCAAAAACTTGTTTGAGTTGGTTAAACGGAAAGAGGGTTTCGAGACGAAACTCCAGGCGCTTGAATCGCCTGATTCCGATAAACGAGTGAAAAGTTATACTAGAACGAAAATCGGATCAGAAATCGCGATCAGAAATAATTGTGGAAAATCCGAGAAAAAGAAAAATGACGAACTGATTAACGGACGAACGTTCGTTTTCTGGAACTAAATGGTGAACGCGTCTGTTAAAACGAACGAACGAGCGAACGCTCGCTAAATAAACTAAACAGAAAAAACCGATCTAAAAACGGATCTAAAGAAAAACCGAACGAAAAACCGGCGGAAAACCGAACGGTTTTCTCGAGGAAAACCGCCGGCGACGGGGCGGGGTCAACCTCGGCGGGGCAGCGGGGTCGGCGGCGGCGGCAGCGGGCGGCGGGGTCGGCGGCGGCGGGCTCCGGGGGCGGCGGCGACTCGGGCAGCGGAGTCCGGCGGCGGCGGCGGCTCGTGGCAGCGGCGGATCGGCTAGGGTTAGGGTTAGGTGCGGCGCGGCTTACGGGCTAACAGGCTCGGGGCGGCGCATTATAAAGGCTGGCCAGACAGAGTCCTGGCCGAACACGGCCCAAAGTTGGTTTCGCGTTTTTTAATAATTACGCGCAGAAAAACAAATAAAAGAAATACTAAACGGACTCCAAAAATCCAGAAATAAATTTTCCCCGACTTCTAAAATCAAGCCGGTCTAGATGAACATTTATTTGGGGCCTAAATGCAGTTTTGAAAAACGCGCATTTTTCCTAAATTCAAATAAAATAGCAAAAAATCCAAAATAAAAATCTTATTTGATTTTATTATTAAATCCTAAATATTTATTTATTTTGGGAAAGTCATTTTATTCCCTCTCTTATATTTTTATAATAGAAATATTTGAAGAAAAAATAAATAGAATCAACTGATCCTATTTTCAAAATTTGAGAAAACTCAAATATGAAAATAACGAAATCCCCAACTCTCTCCGAGGGTCCTTGAGTTGCGTAGAATTTCTAGGATCAAACCAAAAGCAAATAAAATATGATATGCAGTAATGATCTAATGTATAACATTTCAAATTGAAAATTTGGGATGTTACAAACCTACTCCCCTTAAGATGAATCTCGCCCTCGAGATTCGGGTTGGCTAGAAAATAGGTGAGGGTGGTCCTTCAGCAGATCTTCCTCTCGCTCCCAGGTGGCTTCATCCTCGGTGTGGTAGCTCCACTGAACTTTGCAAAACTTGATAACCTTGCTGCGGGTGACTCGGCTGGCATACTCAAGAATCTTGACTGGTTTCTCCTCATAGGTCAAATCACTGTCCAAATGAATCGCTTCCAGCGGCACTGTATCTCTCAGCGGTATATCAGCCATCTCTGTGTGGCACTTCTTCAACTGGGAAACGTGGAATACGTCGTGAACTCCTGACAATCCTTCGGGTAATTCCAACTTGTAGGCTACTTCTCCCATACGCTCCAAAACCTTGTATGGTCCTACAAAACGTGGCGCTAACTTTTCCTTAAATCCAAAATGCTTAACTCCTCGAAGTGGAGATACTCGAAGATAAAATCGGTCTCCGACTTCGTAAACTGTCTCCTTGCGTTTAGAATTTGCGTAGCTCTTCTGCCTGGACTGGGCTACCTTGAGCCTATCACGGATCAATTTCACCTTCTGTTCAGACTCCTTAATCAAATCCGGTCCAAACAACTGGCGGTCTCCAACTTCATCCCACGAGAATGGGGTCCTGCACCTCCTTCCGTATAAGGCTTCAAAAGGGGCCATCTTCAAGCTGGATTGATAACTGTTGTTGTAAGAGAACTTTGTGTATGGCAAATTGTCGTCCCAACTAGATCCGTAATCTAGCACGCAAGCTCTTAGCATATCCTCCAAAATCTGATTGACTCTCTCGGTCTGTCCATCTGTCTGTGGATGAAAAGTTGTGTTGAACTCTAGCCTGGTACCCAAAGTTTCATGCAATTGATTCCAGAACTTTAAGGTAAATTGGGTTCCTCTATCTGATACAATGCTCCTTGGAACTCCATGCAGACATACACTCCTGGTCATGTATATCTTTGCCAACTTAGCACTGGTGTAGGTTGTCTTCACTGGGATGAAATGAGCTACCTTTGTCAAACGATCGACTACAACCCAAATCGAGTCATAGCCTGAACGCGTTCTGGGAAATCCTGTAATAAAATCCATGCCTAGCTTATCCCACTTCCATTCGGGTATTGGCAATGGCTATAACAATCCTGTTGGCTTCTGATGCTCTGCCTTTACTCTCTGACATACATCACAAACTGCTACATACTCCGCAATATCCTTCTTCATTCCGGTCCACCAGAAAGTATCCTTCAAATCCAAATACATCTTGGTATTTCCTGGGTGAATCGAATATGGTGAATCATGGGCCTCCTGCAGAATTAACTTCCTGGTCTCCGAGTCGTTGGGCATTTAAACACGGTCTTCAAACCATAAGGTATTGTGCTCATCCTCACGAAATCCTTCAACTTTTCCTTTGCTCATCTTCTCCTTTATAGAGGCAACCTCCTTGTCAGTCTTCTGAGCTTCTCTGATCTTATCCATCAAAGTAGACTGAATCTCCAATGATGCTACATAGCCTCTCGGAACTATCTCCAAACATAGCTCATGAAGGTCCTCGGCTAACTCCTTCGGTAAATCTCCCATCATTAGGGTGTTGACATGGCTCTTACGGCTCAGCGCATCGGCTACTACGTTAGCCTTTCCGAGATGATAATGCAATCTCATATCGTAGTCCTTGATGAGCTCCAACCATCTCCGTTGCCTGAGATTTAGCTCCTTCTGTGTGAAAATCTACTTCAAACTCTTGTGATCCGTGTACACCTCACAATGGTTTCCAATGAGAAAATGTCTCCAAGTCTTAAAGGCGTGCACTACGGCTGCTAACTCCAAATCATGCATGGCATAATTCAACTCATGAGGCTTAAGTTGTCGTGAGGCATATGAAACAACTCTTCCCTCCTGCATAAGCACTGCTCCAAGTCCTCGACGTGAAGCGTTGCAATACACCTCATAATCTTTGTTCTGATCTGACAAAATCAACACTGGTGATGTAACCAAATGTTACTTCAACTCCTGGAAACTGGCCTCACATTCCTCAGTCCATTTGAACTTGGTATCCTTCTTCAACAACTCCGTCATAGGCTTCGCAATCTTCGAGAAATTTTCAATAAATCTTCGGTAGTATCCTGCGAGTCCAAGAAAACTCCGGATCTCTCCAACTATTGTTGGTGCTTCCCAATTTGTCACAGTGACAACCTTTGTGGGATCTACTGCTATACCTTCTCCGGATATAACGTGTCCAAGGAATCCCACTTCCTTCAACCAAAACTCACATTTGCTAAACTTGGCATATAACTGATGTTCTCTGAGCTTCTCAAGTACCAAACGCAAATGCTCCTTATGCTCCTCTTCATTCTTCGAGTAAACCAGAATATCATCAATGAACACTACGACAAACTTATCTAAAAAGTCCATAAACACTTTGTTCATCATGTTCATAAAATAGGCAGGTGCGTTAGTCAGACCAAATGACATAACGGTATACTCGTACAGCCCATACCTGGTGGTAAAAGTTGTCCTAGGTATATCCTGTTCTCGAATCTTCAACTGATGGTATCCTGATCGCAGATCGATCTTGGAAAATACCTTAGCTCCTTGCAATCGATCGAACAGATCATTGATCATCGGTAGTGGGTACTTGTTCTTGATTGTTACTTCATTCAATCCTCGATAATCAACAACCATCCTTAACGATCCATCCTTTTTCTCCACTAGAAGTACTGGCGATCCCCAAGGCGAAGAACTTGGGCGAATATAACCTTTATCCAGTAACTCTTTAATCTGCTTCTTAATCTCCTCCAAATCCTTTGCGGGCATCCTGTATGGTCTCTTAGATATTGGCCCTGTGCCTAGCAAAAGCTCAATCAAAAACTCAATGTCTCTATCCGGTGGCATGCCTGGTAACTCTTCTGGAAATACATCAGGAAAATCCTTTACCACTGGTACTTCCTCCTGTACAACTCCCGTTAGGGAATTTACTTGAGTCCTCTTAGGCACATGTCGGGATACATACTTGATCCTTCTTCCTTCTGGGGTGGTAAGCAAAATCGACTTACTGGCGCAATCGATGTTTCCTCCATACATCGACAGCCAATCCATACCCAGAATTACATCCAAACCTTGCGATTTCAAAATGATCAAATCCGAGGGAAACACATGCCTACCTATACTCAATGGCACTTGAAAACATCCTCGGCTGGCCATACACTCTGCTCCTGGTGAGCTTACTAGCATAGGTGTTCTAAGAACCTTAGTGGGCAGGTTATACTTATCCACAAATCCCCTTGATATGTATGAATGCGATGCACCAGTATCAAAAAGAATGATTGCAGTAAAAGACTTAACCAAAAACTTACCGATTACTGCATCCGGCTACTCTTCAACCTCCTCCACGTTTACGTGGTTCACCTGTCCCCTGTTGAAAGGGTTCAGCTTCTTCCCAGAGCTTCCATTGACATTTCCATTATGGGCTTCAGGACATTCATTGGCATAATGTCCGGTCTTCTGGCACTTAAAGCAAGTGACTTGGCTCAGGTCTCTCTTGGCTGGGGTTGACGGGTTGGTGTGGTCCTGGCCGTTGCTTCCTCCATTCCCATTACCATTCTTGGGGCCATTATGATTATGCGAACTTCCTCCTACATGAGTATGCTGAAAAGGTCCTCCAGGTTTAGGGGTAAAACGCGGCTTCTGTTGAGCTCCTGAATTGTACTTCCCTTGTCCATACTTCCTCTTGCGGTTCTCAATCTGCTGCTGCTTCCCTTGAATCATAAGAGCACGATCTACCAACTCCTGGTAGTTGTTGAAGCTTGCTACCATCAACTGCATGCTCAACTCATCATTCAGTCCTTCCAGAAACTTCTCCTGCTTAACTACATCCGTAGCAACGTCATCTGGGGCATAACGTGCTAGCTTACTAAAGTCATCCACGTACTGGCCAACAGTCTGTCCTCCTTGGCGCAAGTTGCGAAACTCACGCTTCTTCATGGCCATAGCTCCTGTTGAAACATGGGCAGTACAGAAAGCCTGCTGAAACTGATCCCAGGTCACCGTGGCTATAGGGTCGGTGACGGTGTAATTCTCCCACCATGATGTTGCTGGTCCATCCAACTGATGTGCGGCAAAGCACACCTTCTCGGCATCAGTACATCCTGTAGTGGTTAACTCCCTTCCAATCTTGCGGAGCCAATCATCTGCTACTATAGGCTCGGTGCTACTAGAGAACACCGGTGGATTCAGCCTAAGAAAACGGGTTAAGTGATCAACAGGTGGTGGTGGTGGTGGCGGGTTGTTGTTATTGTTGTTCCCCTGATTTTGATTCTGGACTAGCAACTGCATCAATGTATTCTGCTGCTGGATCAACTGGGTGAGCTCCGGTGGAAAGGCAAATCCATTGTCACGTCTCGGAGGCATCTGATGGGTTTAGAAAAGATGAGATTTAAGAATAGAGAGGGGTCTAGAGAGAAAACACTACCCATATGCACATGAGGCAAAAGCAAGCAAATCACTTCATTCAATCAAACAAGGGCATAAAGCCGGTCTAACTATCAAAAAAGTGCTCGGACTACTCTATTTACATGGTGGAATACTACTACTGATGGGGCGGTCTACTAGAAATATTCTTCGGTTGCAGACTCCATGATATCTGCTCCAGCTTCATCAACATAGTCATCATCGCTATCGTCTGGGTCTGAGTCGGTGTCGTCGATGATGATGTAGTCTTCCGGGCGAATCTCCTTGGGTTCTTCGTCTTCTTCTACTGGTGTAGGGTCTCCCATAAATATTCCGATCTTCTTGATCAGGTCGTCATTCTTCTCCACTAGTATGACGATTTCCTCCTCATAGTCTTCACGTGTAGCCTCGAGTTCTTCCTCCAATTCCGTGATTCTTGTCCTCGCCTTCTTCAGATCTATCATGTCTGCGCACATCTGGTTCTCCTGACGTCGAATGTGCTGGTTTAACTCCTGAATAAAAGCTGCTATTGATCTATCCTTCTTGGTGCTGATCATCTCCCAGTGCTCATCTCGGCGCCCACAAATCTGGTAGATAGTATCCTTGAGATCATTGCGGTAAACTGCTCAAATACGTCCCATGGCGATGTGAGCTGCCATGCTCTTTCCTAGACTCCAGGTTGGTGCATCAAAGGAAAACTCTATGAGCTCAGTGACTAGCATGAACGTCCTTCCTGGAACTTGAACTTGAATCATCTAGCGCTCCTCTTCAGGTAAAGTGGCATTGTAGGTTCCGGTGAAGCTTGGTACTTCGATGTTCAGGTATCTAGTGACTTCCTTCAAGTGACGTCCAAAGGGTGTATCTTCATCCGGTTGTGTAAACTTGTTCCTTGCATCCGCCATCCTAAAAGAGTAGAAAAGATGAGGAGTCAGAAATGAGGAGAGTGAGTAGTGATCTAGGGCTTTAGCTTAGTAGTCGTGTCCTATAGTCAGCATGTGCTCTGATACCATCTTGTAGCGACCAGACCTCAAACGGTCTGATCTCTGTGCTTCAGTGTCATCCCTGGATCAGTAATGCTGACACGCACAGTACTTGAAGGATTTATAACAGAGTAGCAATCACACACTTATTACATAGAATGTCTCAAAAGAGAACTTATTACAAATAATATGGCTTAAGGCCATCTAATAACGATAACAGCGGAAGGCTTGGAAGATAAGTGAGTCCATCAACTCCAATGGCATCACTGAGTATAGAACCACGACCTAAAGGCACCTTACTCGTCGTCTGAAAAGTCTGCAACATGAACGTTGCAGCCCAAAAACGGGTCAGCACATGGAATATGCTGGCAAAGTAACACATAGAGAGTAATGAAAGAAATAGGCTATACTACATGCATATATGGCTAGTGGAAAACTCTATGGTTACAGTTTTGCGTAAAGCCAATTTTTCTCTACTGCAATGGAATAGATTTTATTTAACTATCATGGTGGTTGTTAAACATTGAGAGTGTAGACACCCTCTCAATCCCAATTAAACATCATCATTAAAACCCAACAAAATTGATTTGAGTAACATGATGAGATTCACATGATAATCCATGTACTAGATACTCAAGACGTCCATAACCAGGGACACGGCTAACCATGATTAGTTTATACACTCTGCAGAGGTTTGTGCACTTTTCCCCACAGACTCGATCTCCTCCGTTGGGATTCTCGCACTACATGATGTTTGAGAAACGAATGACCGAGACATAGTCTTTCAGAAGCGCTAGCACCTTATGAACGGGTAGACCGTAACACCTACTTTCCCCTACATCTGCTAGTCTACCATTGTAAGAGTTCGCACGATTTAATCAACTATGCTAGAGCCCATAGTAGCTTGTGGCTGCACATGAAAGTTTCTAGTATGAATAATTTCATGATCCCTTTGAGTCTGGGTGGCGGTCCATAAAGACAACAGGCAATCGCTAGAATGCCCAGGTGCATCAATCCACTCAGATGTGTGTTAAAGTTGCCACCTTAAATAAACCATTAAATTAGCAATCTCACATCTGTCATGGATACACTCACCCAATCCACGTCTACTAGCATAGCATGGCATAATAAGCAAACATAGAAGTAACTCCCAAAGGTTTGATAAGAAAACAGGTAATAGGTACTACCTCATCTACTTCCCAAAACCCACAATTTAATTAGATCCTAATCATGCAATGTTTGAGGATTGATCTAATGCAATAAAACTAGGTATGAAAGAGGTATGATCAAAATGTTACTTGCCTTGCTGATGATCCGCGAAACCTAGCGATTCAAAGTAGCAAGCGGCGCACTCCGGGTACTCTATCGCAAACAAACAAGCATATGATAAGTACTCATCTAATGCACAGGTAAAACTCAAATAAGAGAACTAACCAGAAAGTTCAACTTAAGAACTCCGGTTTGCAAAAAGAATCAAATCGAACGAAGCAACGAAAGTCAAACGGCGAAAGAAACAAACTTCGTTTACTAATCTGGACCTAGGTCAAATTTTACAGAAGCAAAAACTTGTTTGAGTTGGTTAAACGGAAAGAGGGTTTCGAGACGAAACTCCAGGCGCTTGAATCACCTGATTCCGATAAACGAGCGAAAAGTTATACTAGAACGAAAATCGGATCAGAAATCGCGATCAGAAATAATCACGGAAAATCCGAGAAAAAGAAAAACGATGAACAGATTAACGAACGAACGTTCGTTTTCTGGAACTAAACGGTGAACGCGTACGTTAAAACGAACAAATGAGCGAACGCTCGCTAAATAAACTAAACCGGAAAAAACCGATCTAAAAAAGGATCTAAAGAAAAACAGAACGGAAAACCGGCGGAAAACCGAACGGTTTTCTCAAGGAAAACCGCCGGCTATGGGACTGGGTCAACCTCGGCGGGGCAGCGGGGTCGGCGGCGGCGGGCTCCGGGGGCGGCGGCGGATCGGGCGGCGGAGTCCGGCGGCGACGGATCGACTAGGGTTAGGGTTAGGCGCGGCGCGGCATGGCTTACGGGCTAACGGGCTCGGGGCGGCGCATTATAAAGGCCAGCTGGACAGAGTCCTGGCCAAACACGGCCCAAAGTCGGTTTCGTGTTTTTTCAAATAATTACGCGCAGAAAAACAAATAAAAGAAATACTAAACGGGCTCCAAAAATCCCGAAATAAATTTTCTCCGACTTCTAAAATCAAGCCAGTCTAGATGAACATTTATTTGGGGCCTAAATGCAGTTTTGAAAAACGCGCATTTTTCCTAAATTCAAATAAAATAGCAAAAATCCAAAATAAAAATCTTATTTGATTTTATTATTAAATCTTCAATATTTCTTTATTTTGGGAAATTCATTTTATTCCCTCTCTCATATTTTTATAATAGAAATATTTGAAGAAAAAATAAATAAAATCAACTGATCCTATTTTCAAAATTTGAGAAAATTCAAATGTGAAAATAACGAAATCTCCAACTCTCTCCGAGGTTCCTTGAGTTGCGTAGAATTTGTAGGATCAAACCAAAAGCAAATAAAATATGATATGCAGTGATGATCTAATGTATAACATTCCAAATTGAAAATTTGGGATGTTACAGGCCACAAGTTAAATCTAGTAACAAGAGTACGAAAAATTCTTCTTCTAGTAGTAACAATAACCATGCTAAATCCAATATTGTTGCTTCTAGTAATTCTCTTAATTCCAGTAATGATTCTCATAGCCAAGTTACACTTGAGCAAGAAAATAGTTTATTGAAGGAAATTAAATAGAAAGGTGTTTACAAGAGTCTTATCAGGAGTAAGCAATTCGAGGAAATCGTACGCAAGCAAGGAAGATACCAGAAGAATCAAGGTGTTGGTTTTAAACAGAAGTTCAATGCCAATGGAGTTGAATGGGAAGAAGATCAATACCCCAAGACGAACTTTGTTCCTCAACAAGAAAAGTATGACCCCACATCTTTTGAGAAAACACAAACTCAAGATGATCTTCCACCACAAGACCACAAGCTAAAAGGAAAGGACAAGCTTCAAGAAGAGATTGACTCATTTGAAGAAGCACCTCAAGCCTTGGTAGTGGGTTCCCAAGACTTCACAAGTTTAACTATAACTCCAAGGATTCCCATCAAGTTGATGTGGGTCCCAAAGAACTAGAGAGTTCCTGTGGGTGACTCTGCCAACATATTTCACTCATATTCATTTTTGCAAGTACTTGTGCAACCAACTTCAACATCTTGCACTAGTTCATGGAGTCACAAACCCTCATGTTAGTGAATTTAAGTGTCTATTATTCCTCAAGTTTTTTTGGTGAATATCAGTTGCAAAAGTAGATAGTGATAGTAATTGTTTAGCTCCCAGATTGACAAATAGCAATTTTACTAGATTCAAAAATGGCAATATTCCCAAATTGACAACCGGCAATGTTATCAAATGTCCTATTGCAACACACACACGGGTTAATAAAATGAAGGGTTTTTATCATTTATGCCACTGGTTGTCACTCACTACTCAGTTTTGCCATTAGGAATTTCAACTGCTCAAAAATGACATCGCTTCATTACATGCATGCTCAAAAATGCCATTGGACACCATGATTATCAGCTCAAATCTCATTTTCCATGTCATAATGACAAAAATACCTATAGAGCAACATGCCAGCTCTCCCCTATCTCACTACAATAAAGTGTGGGTCCCACTTGATCCCAACAACATTCTTATTTTCTCTAAAGTATTCGCTTTCTTACTCCAAACAAGTGGGGTCCACACTTATCATTATGAGATAGAGAGAGCTGACAGGTGGGTATAGGGTTATTTTGTCATATAACATGGTCAACGAGTTTGACCTGACAATAACGATGTCTAATGACATTTCTGAGCAAACATCTAATGGAACGATGGCATTTTTGAGATCTTTAATGGCATTTTTGATAAAAGATCTTATAGAGCGATGGCATTTTTGAGCAGTTGTAATTTCTAATGGCAAAACTGAGTGATGAGACACAACTAATGGCATAAATAATAAAAACCCAAAAATGAAATGCTTGCGTAAGAAACTAAGCCATCGGCGGATGTGGGCGGGTAACTCTATGTCATGCGCGACCTTCACGCCAAATTTTCCCTTTGCTTATTGTCGAAAGAGTCAACATGTGCCCTGCATCACACTCATTGCCTCATCTCTAGCCGTTGCCGGCCTCGTTGCATGTGCCTTCCTCTGTCATACCCATCGAATGGATCCAATCCTACGTCAGCAACAACTTGTAGATCCTACTGTGTACACACAAAGGGTGGATCTCGATGACTCCCATCGCGAGCGCATGCTGTCCTACTTGTTGAGGTGACGGAGGTCTTAATATTTGACTCCAACTTTCATCCATCATCTGGCTAGTTCTGAAGCTAAGAGAATAACATGGCACATGTTTTCTTACGCAAAACAGAGCAATTTTGTATTTATAGGTGCTTACTCATGATTTCTATTTGTTTTATTGCAGAAACTGCCTAGAAAAATCCGCCTACGCATCCGCAAATCTGGCATTCTTCATCTGTCGAGATGTGGCTATCTTTGCATAAGCAATCCGATTAAGTACATGTGCAGCACCGACCGTGGGATCTACATGAACTCTGGTTGAAAAGAATTCGCTCACAATTTTCTTAAGATGGATGAAATTCTGGTGCTCAACTTCTACCAAGGGAGACTCGTGGTAGCATGATGATTGAGATCACTTTACTCTACTATTTTGTGGTTATGTTTCTCAAGGAACAAAAATAATGTATCCTCTGAACCCTAAGTTGGTTAGGGAATGCATGTGGCTTGATGAATGCTTTGATTTAATTTGATAGTCTGTCCATAGTCAGTTCTTTTCCCAAATTGGGTGAAAATTTAGTGAGATAATAACTCCCATCTTTTTGGCCACATTGGGTCAAATTTAGGCATTTCTTGATTTCACAAGGTATGTGATGAGTACTATTTGGCTCATCAATTTTTCTGTCACAAACAGTTTGTTTGGAGAAGCCGTGTGTGATGTCCACGTATCACACACGGTGAACTTGAGAGAATCGTGTTTGACGAACTATCCTTTGCACCAAACACTTCCATCACACATCAACGAGCGAATTGGGAAGGACTCTAGCAGAACACTATTTTCATTGAAGCATCAATATCATTCATAGTCACGCTGCGACTTTACATTCACTAGTTGTTGGGGCGCGCCGCCTGAGCAGAAGCTCTGCGGTGCCAGGTGGGTCACTCCCCTTTCACTTTCCTATCTTTACCTACTAATAAAGCAGCGATCGCTTCTGGTCGTCCGTCGTCAAGAAACTTTTGCAAAAAGGACCTCTGTTTTTCTGGAAATCAACCCGCAGTCCTATTTAATGTGTGGTCCTGAAAAAACGGTTGGATTTTGCAAAAAGCCCCCTGCGTCCATTGCCGTTCTCCGCCGCGGCTTATACATTGCCGTACTCCACCGCCGGGCACGCCGCTCGCCGCCGGCGCCTGCGCGCCGTCCTCCACCACCGCATCTTGCCGGCGGCGTCCGCGCCGCCCGAGCCCAGGAATGGGCGAGGCGTCGCCGCGGTAGCCAAGGAAGGGGAGAGGTGTCGCGGCGGGCGTCCGCGCCGCCCGAGCCTAGGAAGGGGGCGAGGCGTCCCGGCGGCTGGCCTTCTCGCTTGGGGCGAGGCGTCGCGGCGGAAGACGATAAGATGGAAGGCGTGCTCGCTTGGGAGAATGGAGGCCGCCTCGCCGGGTTCGGGCGCGGCAGCACGGCGTCGGGCTGTTGCGGGTGGCGCCCGGGCCGGGGCGGTGGTTTGACGGGCGACACGGAGGAGGTGCTGCCCTGGACCCAGCGACGGCGGCTGCAGCGGAACGATGCGGGCGTCCATATCTTGCTTCAGTGCCTGCGGGCTGCGGGCCCTGGGCGGTGCGATGCTCGCGCGCGCGCGACACCTGTGTCTGATTTGGTGAGGTGCAGCAGCAGCGCGATGGCGCCGCCGAGGGACTCCCCGTAGAGGAAGCAGAGCAGCGGGGGAGGGTAGTCAGCGCGGAAGGGGGCGAAGCCGGCCTCGCAGTCGTCGAGCACGGGGCCGATGTCCGGGATGTGGGCCTGGAAGCCCTCGGAGAAGCCGTGCCCCTGGTGGTCGACGGCGGCGACGGCGAAGCCCTGCTTGGCGAAGTGGACGGCGGTGAGCAGGACCATCCAGCTGGACTCGCCGGTGAAGCCGTGGACGACGGCGATGGCGCCGAGGACGGGGGTGCCCAGCGCTGTGTGAAGATGCGGAGCCCCCGCGGGTTGACCAAGGTGGAGGAGGAGTGCGTGACGCCGTGGCGCGCGCAGTACGCCTCCGTGGTGAGCCGGCCGAAGGGGCTCCGCTCGTCGGCCTCCGCCACCGGATGCACCATGGCTTCTCTGCGCGCTCCCCTTGATTTAGTGTGTTCTTGGAGTAGTAGATGCAAACGAGGGCGAGAGGAGGGTATATTTTCTTTAGTACTCCTACAGTGGCGGCCGTTGAGAGGGGGAGTGCTGCGCATGGTCCTCGCCGGACAGAGGAGGGAGTGCGTTGGGGAGAGATAAGATAGGGGATGATTGGGAGGGTGAGAAGATAAGCTTGGAGGAATGGACAGCGGTGCGTGCGGCCAAACGATACGCGTCGCCGGCGTGTGATGCATGCACGCGTCCATCCTGATCATTTGTTTCTCGCCGTGCATTGCCGGGTTTGGTTCTATTTTTTTCTTCTAGACGTTGGATTTGCATCTGTTTGTGTTATCATTTTTCTGCTTTCTAAATTGCTTCAACTAAAAACTGAAAAAACGCAAGCCTATCAACTTAACAAATAATAAAAGATTCGACCCAGTTAAAGAAGACACAAAAGTAAAGAAGAAATATGCAAACATGGCGTCAACACAGAAGATAAAAAAGTGTGCATGAAAAATACACCCCCCCGTTGATTCTTCAAATTTTTTTTTGCAGAAATACACCAATATGCAACCAGAGAAAAAAGCTAGAAGATAGCCGTGAATTGAGGCGCAACACACTAAGCAAAGATTCAATTCCGATGAAGAATCCTTCATATATTGCGACAGGTAACGAAGTTAGTACATCTATAGAGAAGGACTTTGTGGATAGCACACACACAATATGGTTGGGCGCTAGGCAAAGTATGCAACATTTTATTTGTGCGATATCAGTGCACTCAACATAAGTGTTGCGTGTATGATATTTTTAGTATGCGTTGTCACTATATATTGACAGTCTAATCTACGATGTCATGTTGAAGACAGACGAAAAACATCATATGTGCTCTTACTTCAAAATATTTAAATTAGTAACTAAACTCTTGAAAAATGTGCTTCAAAGTCGAGAAAAATGCACTACGTGGAAGTCCTCCGGGCACCCCTCTCTCTCGAACCACTGCCCCTCCGCCCCGTAGCAACGCACGGGCATGTTTGCTAGTTTGTACTAATGTACACATTCATTTTTATTTGCATTTTCTAATTTATATAACACAGTTGTATTAACTTAGTTTAGTGCAACAAACTGATAGTTATAAAAAAGCTGATAGTTGTTGCACTGACAATTTATTCTTTTAGTAAGGAGTAGAAATTTAGCATGGAATCATTAATACATAAGCAAAATATGCGGACATATAAAGGTAGTTCCCATCAAACAAACCACTACAAATATGCTGGCATACAAAGATAGTTCCCCATCAAACTACTACAGTGTGCCGCACTTTCAGCTCCCAGCCTCCTTTGGCCATCTCTTCAACACAGCGCGCCGAGAGAACGACGATGAAGATGCCACAGTTTCCTTGCCTCCTCGTCTGTATCCTCAGCTCCTCACGGCGAGGGAAGAAGACAAAGGCAGAGACTGCTTGACCTCGTCCATGTCTCCGACACCGCGTGCGACGACGACGGTGGCACCCAGATGGGAGGACTCTAATCACATAACAACTCACTGGGCAGGATTAAGGTTGTAGTTCATGTGTGTGCTGGAGAGACAAACAGCCATATGATACATACCTGATCTAGAAGGTGTATCTGCAGTAGGTGCCCTGCAAGCAAGAACTGAAGGTGCCACTGCCGTCGCAGCTACAAGATTATTTGCAGCCTGCGATACAAACACAAATAAAAATCTAGCTAGTTGGATAATATAATTAGTATTTAACAGCGATGATAGGAATAGCAACCCATAAATTAAGTGGCTCCAAACTGGCAACCCAACCCATGAATAAAGCGGGGTCTTTCTGAAACGCAATGCCTCAAGTAACATGTATTTAAAAAAGGCTTGTGTTCCGTTTGGACATGAAAAACCTCGTGATTCTCTAGTCGGACCAACATAACGAGATCATAACGAAAAATCAGCACAAGGAAAGGAGAGAAACATATTTATTTATACCCTAGCCCCAAGGGGTACTCCCAGTCTTATTTCAGATGGGTCTGTGTTATAACCTGAGATTAAAGCACAGTGACATGGAGGGACGCAAGAGAGACGCTCACCCACGCGATGGCATCCTCGAATTCGGAGGGCTCGATGCCCTTGTCCTTCTGGATTTTCTTCCTGGCGGTGTACATCTTCATTCCCTTCCGCCAGGCCCTATGTACAACACACATGAGAAGGGCAATCACTTACTGCTGTTTGGACTGTGATTGTTAAATGATATAACACTACATTGAAAATGACAACGCCAACAACTGGTGCAAGGATCAGAGATGCCGGTGAAGTACTTGCATATGTTGTTGGGACTGTCCCCTGACCACTGAATAATCAAACAGTTCTTGTCAAACTGATGCTTGCAAAAACAGAATGCATTAATAAACTTACGGAATGCTATTGTAAATAATCTTCGTTTTTCTGTCATTGGGATGTCACTTGCTAAGACTATCCTTCAGCCAGCTTGCATGTTAACAACTTATTTCTATATGGCCTCTTGGTGGTGCGGCGCCTCTTCTTTGCAGCCTCAGCATGAATATCCTGCAACCACACCATGAAGAATTACAAGCCAGAACTTCATATGCCCTACGATTTGTAGTTGCTTGAAAAAACACGAGTACATGGAGTATTGGTTAAAACACATCTAAACAACGATGAAAACTGCCCAAACAATACACATCCATTTATAACAGAGCAAAAGGAAAGAAAACTACACATGATTAAGCAGTATATATCATTCATGTTGTGAACAGCAAGCCGACTAACTGACAGTGTGGTAACTAAATCATTCAATCCCTGAGACTGATTAGATGTCACTTTCTTTGGCTGCCAGTAGCTATTGGTAAATGAAACTATTAATCACAAGGAAACATTTAAGCAGCCCAATCACCTACCAGATCATTGTATATCTTGGCACCACTGAAACGGCAGAGCTCTGTCCTATATAAACACAATTGCAGGTGTAACTAAGATTGTAGCAAACAGTTTTGCAAATCTCTAACATTCCCACACAGCATCAAAGAGATGCCTAGCCATTACAGACACCTATTGGGAATATCATATTAAGCCATGGGACATGGCTACTGGCGTTCTGGTCCCTTTGTACCCCGTGGAATCGGGTTTATTAGATATTTATCGGTTTGGTAGAAAAAGGGACTGGCCTATTATAGAGGTAATCATAAATGTCTCATTGAGCAGTTCTGAACTAATTTCTGAAAGCAATCAATTTCATTTTATGAAATCAAATTTACAATTTGCTTAGTTAAAAGGTATCAAAGTGATGTTTGTATGCATAGTTTCTGCCTATTCTAGTTAGAAAAATATGACTGCCAATTTTGTCAATCATGTATAGTTCCTGCCTGCTTTCCGGATTTTTTCTAGTAAGGAGTAACAGTAGGACATGCATGTGTTATTTTCCAAGACTTGTTCGAGATAAGGACCCAATGAGTCCAGAGATAAAAAATATGAGGTAAAAGAAGCCACTTACATTTTGTACATTAAAATTGTATTTACGACTACAAACACAACCTAGATGCATCACGCAGGGGAAACTATATCTGCAAGCAAACATGGCTGCATTTGCATGAAATAGACAGTGATGCGAACAACACATGCCTAGATTCGAAGAAGAACAAGTATCTACTGAAGTTTTTCGTGCAATAGTGACAACTTGAGAACGAAAATATTAACTCATAATTTTGAGCAAGTGACTTAAAAGCATGGGAAAGTATAAGGGCATCTGACATGTGGATCATGGATGCAATGAGTTATCCCAAAGTCAGCTGTTTATTTTCAATTTCATTCGGTGACCTCAAATTGTCGATCGGCCATCGATAGGAGTATCCTTGGCAGGAGAATTGGTAGGCGTCAGACTCTTTTTATTTTTGAGGCGAAAATGTCGAGCGGCGTCAAACTCTTCCTGAACCAGCAATGCCAACAAAGCTCACGATTCACGATAGGCAAGTAGCGCCACATTGGACACGTCCTTAGAAGAAACAAAATTAACTCATTTCAGCAACAAAAAGAAAAACTTGACCATCTAGTACTGGTGACATAGCAAAAAGAAAATATGATCTCCAGACCTTTTTTAGATGTATCTCCATACTTTATATTGACCCTATATTGTTCTCAGCAGACAAACTAATCTCAAGGTTTTCAGGAGTAAAACTTGAAACAAACTGAAACAAACAAATCCTAAATCTCAAGAGCCCAGTGCTTTCCAATATTGTTTATACAACACCATGTTCCCTTGGGGACTCAACACAATACTGAGCAAACAAAGACGATATAACCAATATAATTATATAATCAATCAACTGAAAACAGATGAATCATCTGCCAACCTAGAATTAGACGATGGCCTTTCACAGATAAGCATGGATTGCACATTTTATTTGCATGGGCGGGAAGAGTCAACTTGTGCCCAGATTTTCTGTTACTTTTTCTGCTGAAAGTGTCATGCACACATCAAAACAAATTGCGGGGATACATCAAGTACTTATAAAGCCAAACAATTGGAAGAGAAAGCATTCTTCAGCGACTCACAAAATTTAGAGCAAGCCTTATAGAGCATATATATTGTTCTTGTTTCTAGTTGTGTGTTCAAAATGTCAAACCAAATGGACCTGCCCCATTTCATTGCACTGTTTCCTTGAGGGTAGCAGTTCCCATTGATGTTGTACCAGGGGCAGAACCTTTCAACGTTTGGACCATTGAAATCACTGCATCTGACATCCACGTACATAACCTACTTTCCTAGTACCAAAATAATCTAGTGCCCTCTAAAACAGCGGCACATCAAGATGCCACAAGTGAACATGTCTCCCTTGTGGCTAAGCCATTTTGCTGTTGGATCTAGTGTTGCTCCGACATGTCTCAAATGCTTCAAGTCCTACCTCCATCTAGATTTTCTACCATCTCTCGGTACATCTACAGCTTCTTGCAGGCCAATTTTTTTTAGTTTTTGTACTTACATGTCTACTTGGTATGAGCAGTCATGCATAACATGTATCAGCTATGCTAACAATATTACAAGAGTTCGATTCTATCAGGCAATTAAGAAGCACAAAGCAAGTGTTTCTTTACGCACCTGCATAAATGTTATTTAAGTGTAACTCAAAGCTTTCTTTTTCACTTCTCCATTTGTTCCATCCTGCGATTGGAAGAAGCAATGTAAAAATATTCTTCATACACACTTAAAGTGACTGAGAACAAGAACTGAAATTGCTATTAGCAATACTTGTGATATAAAAAGTAGAAACTTTGAGGCAACTGCTTTCTGGAACCTGGAAGAGTTATCATCCATTATTTATTTAGTCAGGAAGGGTGTTCTACAAACTGAAGCTACATAGATATGGAAGAAGCAAATAGCTTCATAAAAAGATTAGGGAGTAATACTATACAAGTTTCCTAAGAGATGTTGTATGACTGGTGAGGTGATAAAGAGTGCAACTTGATTAAATTTTTTTCACATATAAGTGACAGGTGTCATCAACTGAATGTGCTCTGGGTGCCATTAAACGAAACAGCAGACGGCGGAATTTTTCTTCTTTTGGGAAATGAAGGGATGGAGAAAACAGAGCGTAATTGAGGATAGATCAACTGTCCTCTGCAAATAGTCTGGTCGATTGCAAGCCATTATGACAACAGCGGCGACAGGAACCTGATGTGCAGAAAGAGATCAGGTTGATCCTGTAGAGCAATAAAGGTTAGCAAGATCACATAATACCACGTTCTTGTTTATTAAGGTCTGTAAGCTCCTCTCTGCATCCCAAAGAAATGTTAAAAGTAGAGTCAGATTCTTCAAGTCTCGATGTCTCGGTAACATTCTGGCATTCAGCCCAAACTGAATGTATTGTACTAACTGTTAACCCAATACCATTTATTGCAGTGCCATATTTAAACAATATTCCCAAATTTATTTCTACAAACATGGCCAAGGTCATAATACTTTCACCTTTAGAAATTTGGAAAATAATAGTTTGAATCTGCCTAAAAAACAGACCAATTCGAAGATGAAATATCAGAGTATTGTCAACGTTCAACATGGTTTGGATGGATAAAACAGGTGGTAGTCTACGACCTAATATGCATGTACCATATGATGAGTAAAACAACAGGGAGCATGAAAAAATCAACTACGGTAGCAGAGACACGTCAAAAAGAGGCATTGTAGCTGAAATCAACAAGTAAAGCTAAGCACAGAGGCAATGATTCCTTCCATACTTACTTTCAAGATCTTGTACTAAAATCTTGAGTTGCACATGCTCCTCATATTGGCGTACCTTCATCTCTGTTGCATCAAAAGACCGGGTTTAATGTTGTGAACTGAGAGCGGAAGCATTACAGTCAGGTTATTGGTGATCGTAGTAGTATGGAACAGAAGAGCTCTTCCCAAAAATGAGGGGAAATTTCATAGAGCAAGGAAGAAAGACACCTGTAATGCCTATCTATCTATGTTGAGAACTAACTAATTACGTGTTTCAAGCATTTGAACCTTGACGAGGAACAGCATCAGGAGAGACAGAATTGTGACAGCAGATTGGAGGGCCAAGGTGTAAAAAGTAGTAGTAGCTGGTAGCGGAAGTAGGTGGGTAGGTAGGTACTACCTTCAAGTGCAGCGATCTTCTCCTGCTAGGTGCCCCCTTGCGGGAAGCTCGGCGGTGCTTATGAAGCTCAAGTAGTACTCATTAATCTAGATTAGTCAATTATATTGCACAACGTTTTAGCATTTAAGTGGCATCATCTTCAAAAAAAATAAGACATAATAGCTTCGAAAGCAGGTCCAGTACACATGGATTAGCCAAATTCGAATTTTCAGAATGGGCAGAAAGGGAGAGAGAGTGATACAGATTAGAAGTGAAGGGGGGAGAAGGACTAACATAAGCTCACCTTGACACCAGCCATCCCTCGATGACGCTTCCCCTGCAGATCCATGACACTACTGCTCCTTGTCCGTATTGTCAACCTCTCCTCTACCCGATGAGGCGTCCACCGCCTGGGTCTCCGACCTCGCTGCTCCAATCCCACCGCAGACCTCTTGGACCTTCCCTCATTGGCCAATCAGATGGAAGGGGATCAACAAAAAGGAGCACGGCGGCAGGGCGTCTCTGCAGTCCACGATATCCTTCTGCGTCGAGGATGAACAAGATGCTGCAGAGAGGAAGAGTAGGTGGGCAGCGGGGCATAGTAGACGGCGGAGGGAATGGGGATTTTTTTTCATATCTTTCCGATGAACCCTAGCCTGGATAGCTTGCTCACGGGGACGACTGCAGCGGCGAGACGGCAGAAGATAGGAGGAGGAGGAGGGGCGCCGGCGAGGCGGCGGCTCATGCACCAGGGAGGAGAGGCGACACCGCTGGATAGAGGGGGTGGTGTGGCGGCGCCGGAGAGGAGGACGAGGCGGAGAGAAGGGGCTGAAGGCGATTTTCTCCTCCTGTCTTTTTCTTGTAGAATAAAACGCGAACGACGTGGTGGGCCTGATAAATCCTTTTTTGTCTCGTACCGTTGCCGACGTGGACATCGCGAGTGCTCGCAGCTGAATGTGCTTTTTTTTTACATCAGTACAGACACAAGCGCTCATATACACGCGCATACACTCATCCCTATGAACACACACACGCACATTCTACCCCTATGAGTACCTCCGAGAGACTGAGCCGACATATCGATCTATATTATTTGAACTCACAAACTAATAGCGGCCACGGCCACGACAGCGAGTTCTGAGTGCGTTGGCATACTCGGCTTGACGATGGCTTGATCATGGTTGAGGGCTCCATCCACTCCATAGTGTTAGTTATTGTTCATCTTTTGCTTGTTTGGAGTTGTTGGGGTGGTGTGGCTGATTCTCAACATCTTTGTATCTTGTTTTAGGCCTGTGCGTGTGATTGTGGTGGCATGTCGTTTGCATAGGGTTGTTTGTGAGGTGAAAACCTTTTTGACGCACGTATTTATTTGACTGGATGACGTGGTACCCTTTTTATTCCAATCCATGAACAAATACAAGAATCACGCGTGTATCTTGAGCCGATAACAGCCAGAGAGGCTGCCCGTCGAATGAACCCGTAGACGCGGTCCAGCCATCAAGTTCAGTACCCCGCCGGGACGCCGCCTTTCCTGGGATCGCTCACGGCGGTCAGGTCCCCGCGGCCCTCGACGTTGTGCACCACGAGCTGGCTTATGGTTCCCCCGGCGAGGAGCTTCAGGGCGTGGCCCTTCTTCAGCAGGTCGCCTCTCGTCGCTGCGTCCAGCAAGAATACGTCGCCGGTCACCGTCGTCCAGTTCTCGTACTGAACCACATTCGGGATCAGCTGCAACCATTGTCCAATACCAAGCAACCAAAGCATCAGAGTTGTCGGATGGGATGGTCGTTCGAGCTTGCATTTGTGCATATATAGTTGATGAAACGAAGAGAACAAGAAATAGTTTCAATCAAGAATGGGACCTGGTGATAAACTCGCGGCGCCATGACAGAGGACAACGGATCCATGTTCTTGGCGAAGTGGTTGAGGAGCACCTCGATCGTCCCGGCAGGGATCATGCTCCCGCCGCTGGCGCCCACCGCGGCCTTCAGCTTCCCATCCTACCACAGATACAGCACGAAAACAATCAGAACCTTCAGCCTCGTCAGAAAATTTACAAGACGCAGTTCACATCTTCCATTGCGGCCTACTAATCTAACCTTGAGAACGATGGTTGGACACATGGAGGAGAGGGGGCGCTTCAGAGGGGCCACGAAGTTGTTGGGGGCCGGCGGTGGAGTGTTCGCGGTGGTGTTCGCCGGCATGGAGAAGTCGTCCATCTCATTGTTGAGCAGAACGCCTGTGCTCGGGGACAGGATCAGGGATCCGAAGTAGGCGTTGACGGTGCTCGTCATCGAGACGGCGTTCCTCTCGCCGTCCACGATGGATAGGTGGCTGGTCCCGTGGTCCTGAAGGATGTTCCACCTGAAATATGCAAGTTGGTCAGGCAGGATCAATTGGTAGGGCAGCTCGCACTGAATCAGGAAAGATGGCACTGCTCCATGATGTAGTAGTGCACTGAGAAGTTCAGGTTCATGGTATGATCCAAGATGGTCAGGTGATTTTGGGGCATATCATCCACGAAGGTGATGAGAACATGGTTTTGGGATGCAGGTTTCTTTACCTTCCTCCATAATGTTGAGGTGAAAATGTCATATTATCGTAAATCGTTCTCTTCAGCTCAGCAGCAAACTTGGGGGAGAGCATATCAGAGACAACCGCACCAACATCAACAAAGTCGGGATCTCCAAGATTCATCTTCACTGCCATGTAATGTTTCAAGGACTCAACAAGGCGATGAATCCCAAGAGAGCCAGAAATACCAGAAACTCCATACTGAACCAGGATGTTCAAAACCTGTAAAGTAAAAAAGGATATCAAGAAATACAAGAAATAACATGCACACAGAAATTGTCGCCATCGGAACGTTAGATTTTTCTTCCAAAAGCGTGATGACACCACTTGACCTGAATGCAACCCTTGTGCTTATCTCTCACCGAAAGAGTACTTGTCTCGTGTTGAATAAATATCTCATTAAAGAACTTCACATCCTTCAAATGTGAAGTCTTCACATCTCTATCAATCTTATCCAGAACCAATTTTCTTAAGCACGATGCATATCTTTTCGATGGAACTTTTGACAAGAAATAGCTACTCTAGCTGACTATTCAGAAAAAAGAAGCAGCAGCCAATATCTCTGTCCATCGTCAAAACAACATATAGCAAAAGTGCATGAAATTCCAACCAAAAAATTTCTGTATACTGAAATGAAAAACAGTGAACAAAATTTTGCACATATAGAAAGCTTACCAGCATGAGGCCGGCACCACCGGCAGAAGGAGGAGGCATGCTGAGCACGGTAAGCCCCATGACATTCTGCGAGAGCGGCCGGCGCACCTTGACCTGATAATGCTCCAGGTCCTCCTTGGTCATGATCCCTCCGGCCTCCTTCACGTCCTTGACCAGCAGGTCCGCCACCGGGCCACTGTAGAACGCGGCCGGCCCTCTCTCCGCGACGGCCTCGAGCGTCCACGCGAGCTTGCCGTTGCGGCACACGTCGCCGACCTTGAGGATCGCCCCGTTGGAGGCGTACACGGCCCGCATCCCGGCGTTGCCGAGGATGCCAGCTTCGGTCGCTTTCATCTGCATGTGGAGGTACGGCGACACCGTGAACGCCCAGGCGAGCTTCGCGGCCGGCATCACCAGCTCCTTCCATGGGAGCTTGCCGTGGCGCTTCCACGCCTCGTAGAGGCCCGCGATTTCACCCGGGACTCCGATGGAGAGCGCGCCCCTCGCTTTCAGCGTGTCATTGCCGCCGTACATGTCCTGAATGCACAATTGAGATCGCTAGTGTTCATAATTCACCTTTTTTTTTACGTACAGGAGCAATTGTTCTTGCCAAATCCCAAACGGTAAATGGGCAAGAAGACTCTTAGATTCAAGACCTGGCCATATAATCAACTTCAAGACTCGAGAGTAGCAAACTAGCAATGTGTTTTTCAGTTTTATGTTTTCAAATGAGACAGGTTTAGATGTGTGCATCAGGCAGATGTTACCCATTATGATTTGTATCCACTTTATGCTACATTTTAAGCTAATAAAAGTATCATTTATCGAAAAAATTAGAGAACAAGTCCTGGCATTTCGTGTAGACTGGTAACGGGTTAGATAGAATGTAACGATCAAGTGGGGCAACAGCAAGCTAACAACTGGCAGGCATATGGAATTGCATATGGAATTTTGAGGTACTTTTACCATATATAGGAATTTGTCCAAGTTAACCCTTTTAAGCAGACCCCAAGCATAATAGGCAACAGCCCAACCAATTATTTTTCGAGTGTCCACACCCACAATTTTATTTCTGGCTAGACATATGGAATCGCGGATCATGTTCCTGTACATTACCGCACTAGTGCGCTGACAAAAAAGTAGCGGCCGAAGCACTGAACGGGACGTGGTTGGGCGCATCGTAGCATCAGTTTGCACGCCGGCCGGCCGGACGCGGATTCGTTTTGGCTTTCCCAGTCCGGGCTGCAACTGGCGGCCGAGAGAAGCAAGTGGGCGCGTGATAGCGTGGGGCGCCTCCTCTCCACTGGTTAAACACACGGACGCGCGGCATTGAACATGGCGCCACTATGTAGCTTAGCCTCCACGCGTATGGCCCTCGGCCACGCCGATGGGTCGCCGTCCTCCCTTTGTTCTTCCCGTCACTCCAAGGTATACTATCTTAGTACTACAACCCAACACAAGCAACAGCAAGTGTTTCGACCAATACTGAATACTTACTACAGTACTAGGGAGTAGGAATCGAGCAGCTAGAGTGGGTGCGCTGTGTCTCATCTCTCCCATGCATGGCATGGCAATGGCATGGCATGTCCATGTTCTTTGCCAGTTGTGACGGAATAATAGTATAAGGGATCCAGAAAGGCACACCAACCATGTGAATTAACCACCGAGTAGGTGTGTGTATGGTACTACGGTTATATGTATTTTTAGTTTGATTGATACTCCATCGGCTTGACGATATATATTTTTTTCTGGGATGGGTTTGGTGGTATTGTTGTCAGTAAGTTTGGAAATTTTGGTGTGGATGCTTGAGAGGCGCCCAACACAGCGCAAAATGTTTCGGCTCAATCAGCTTAACCATGCATGCAAATTTGCATTGTACTCCCTTCGTTCCTAAATATAAGTCTTTGTAGAGATTCCACTATGAACTACATACAGATGTATATAGATGCATTTTAAGTGTGGATTCATTCATTTTGCTCCGTATGTAGTCCACCTAGTGAAATCTCTACAAAGACTTACATTTAGGAACGGAGGGAGTACTAGATTACGAGTAGTCTGCACCGTAAGTATGGTCAAGTCTCAAATCATATGATTGAACGAATAAAGTAAGGAAATGCACAAGCATCCACAAGTCTTTGAGTAGACCAAGGTAAGAGACGACTCTTCCAATCACGCACCTTTGTAGCCGCCAGCGGCGCGGTCTCACGGGAGTCGTAAACGACGGCCGTGCCGTCGGCGAGCCTGACGAGCATGAACGCGCCCCCGCCGATGCCGCTGGACGCGGGGCTGACCACGCCGAGGCAGAGCGACGTGGCGACTGCGGCGTCCACGGCGGTGCCGCCACAGCGGAGCGCGTCACTCCCGATCTTGGAGCACCGCTCGTCGTCGGCCGCCACGGCGCCGCGCGGCGAGGTCACAACCTCCCTGCGTGCAGCCTCCGCCGCCGCCCCGGCGGCAAGGAAGAGCAGGACGAGCGCGGCCGCCGACCATCGTAGGCGTCCAGCTGCTCGAGGTGAGAAAGAAAAAGGAGTCGCTTAGCGCACAGTGATACAATTTGCGCGCACGATGGAGGGAAGAGAGTGAACAGAGTCTAACGGGCCATCAGCAGAGGCGCGGGAGGGAGAGGACCGCGTGGAAGAATCTGACCGGCGAGTTGGACGAGTCGATCGAGTATGAGAAGGCCACACGGCAAGGTTTTATATACAGGTTTTGTTTAAAAACAAGTTTTTTAACACAGTACAAAGCAGCCGCTTACATGTACTCCCTTCGTTTTTATTTACGACGTATATTAGAGTTGATTAAAATCAAACTTTCTAAATTTTGACCAAATTTATAAAAAAATATAAATATTATCATAACAAATCTACATAACATGAAAATACATTTAATAATGAATCTAATGGTGTTGATTAGTTTTAATTTTAAATACATCTTTTTTTATCCATTTTGATGACAAGTATTTTCGGACGGAGAAGTATATGTTAATATTTTTGTCTATAAACTCAAAGTTTACAAAGTTTTACTTTGACTAAAGCAAATATGCGGAGTAAATAAAAACGGAGGGAATACGCATACACTCATCCCTATGAAAACATACAGGCATACCATACCCCTATGTGTTAGAATAAATCCGAGGCATACCGTTGATCATCCAAGGTCAAGCAATCACACAAGCACGGCACCGAGATTTGTTAACGAGGTTCACCGATATGGCTACATCTCCGGGGCCTGACTATGGGCGCTCCTCTCCATTGACACCGTCACAATACCGCACCCGGTCGCCCTGGACACCGGCACATGCCGCCGGCTTCCCCTGCGTTCCGGTGATATTATGTTGGCATAGGTTACATCGTGTGTCTAGCCCCGCTATATATGAGAGGCCTAGGATACAGTGTCCTACTAGAACATGACTCCATACCCTGTAAACACAATACAACTACAAGTCCAACTGTAATCTACCTTGTACATAATATTCGACACAACTCTAACAAACTTCACCTTGCCGAATATTCTCCACCATCCTGGATTTGTCCATGCATCAAACTTCCATGTACATTGGACTTGAGCTTATCCCATGAGTACCGCTGCTACTTCAAAGACTCCATGTGACTCCACCTGTAACTTGTAGTTCCTTCTTTTCTTGACCACAGTCAACACTCGAGTAAAATTAAGTTCCTCTTTACTCTAGTATGTGCTCCCAACTTTCAGAGTATCCGTCCAACGCCATCGCACACTGATCACTGACCTGCCTGAAAGTGAACAACTCACATATTGGGTGTCACACATAAGAGTTATCTGAACTCAACATCACCGCTCCTTTCTTGACCGCCTGACTGAAACTTGAAGGAATTTCACCATTGCTTGTAGTCACCCCGAGTCAAATTCGCAGTTGTCTCACCACACGTATGACCACCAGAGCCCTGGCCCGTCTCCATGCCCCGTGCATACCGCACACCTCGCCGCTATTTCCGCGTTGAGCCTCTACTGTCCTGGTCGAGTCTCAAGGGTCGTGAAACCACACCACTCAACCCCACTGCAGAGTACCACCGATCATCACCGACCGATGACGAGTTTCACGCTTCCATCAGACCACGGGGCTCCAGTCCGAACTGCATGTCACTCGCTTTTTCCCCCTTGCTGAATAGGTTTCGATTCCTTGGATCCTTACATCGTAGCCCTTCAATCCAGCTCCACCTTCAACATGACTCCATGATAGGTGAACAATCCATCCCGCGCCTCGTCGACTTCAAGCTCTCATGTGCACCGTCTTGAATCAACCCCGCCATAGTCTTGTCGAAGCCACACGAGCACTCAGGCATGCGCCACGTGTTTCCACGCCCCAGAAGTCGGTCAACATCAGCATAACGCTCCTACGTCGTCGTCGCCGATCCCATCACCGTCTTCTATACCAACCGACTGGCATCGATCCATCAGACTATCTAGTCCGACCCAGCCGAACTCGTTCGACTGTATGACACGCTCGAGGCTCCCAAATCGTCTTCCGCGAATTTTTCATCCAACACATGATAATTCCATCTTAGCTGACATGACTTCTCACAACGCCTTCAAGCATCCTCATTGTGCCAACAAATCTTTCACCCTTGTCTGCCATAACTCAAAGCTTCCAGTTCACCGCTGGCACCATGATTCTGTATACGGCTGACCTGTGAAAAATTAACCGAGCTCCCTTCACCTAATGCTCAAGTACACGAACCAAACCTGACATGGCACACTCCGTGTACTAATTGCAAAATCCAACCAAGAATGATCTTGGTCTTCACGTGACCTGTAGCTCCCTTGCACAATATTCTAATGCTAGCTAATTGCTTTGCCTTGCCCTTGCTTTCCAACGGATGCACAACACACGATGGACTTTCCTTCCGCCGATTGGATCTGCTTTTACCTCTCGACGCGTCGAACACGAGGACTCGGTCCTCCTTTTTTTAGTCAAACAAATCTCCTGCAGCTCTTTGTACAGCAGGTATGCCTCCAGATCAGCAGAGCGCCAGGGGCGATTGTGAAGCGATTGCGTAGGCGATCTACTCTACGCATGCTTGAATTCCATATCCATAGCTGTCAAAATGACGTTAGTAGGATCATCGGTCGGGAGTCAAGTCAAGGGAGTGAAGTTGAGGGAAAAGCTCTTTCTCTCCAAGTTTGAGCACTGGCCTAAAACTGGATCAAAGATTGGAATCCGGAATCCAAGTCAAGCGCTAGGGTTAGGGTTTTCGGCGGCGGGGGTTGTGTGCCTACGGCGGTGTCTAGGGGCGGCGACTGCGTCCCTCTCGACGCTGGCTGGTGGAACCTCTCCTCCATGGTGCGGAGCCATGGCAGAGAAGGTGAAGGATAAGAACGAAGGGAGTCCGGCGGCGCGGGCTACACCTGGGGCGACAGCGACCCCGGGCAAAGCGGCAAGTGGGGGATCTTCCAAGTCCCCCGCCATGAGCGAGACGCCGGATCCCACGTCGAGCCTCTCGGCGAGGCTGGGAGGGATGGTGCTGCTAGATAAGGAGGCGGAAGGTTTTGTCTTCCAAGAACCAGAAGAGATCATGCCCAAGAACTTGAAGTGGTCGGCGGTGGGGAAGGCGTTCTCGCCGAGACCGATCAACAGGACTATGCTTGAAAAAACGATGCAGAGGGCATGGGGGCTACATCATGAGGCAAGGTTCAGGGATATCGGAGATAATATTTTTGCAGTCCACTTTGGTAGTGAGGGAGATTGGAGACACGCAATGACAAACGGGCCGTGGCAATACGATTTCAATGTGCTGGTACTAAAAGAGTATGAGAGCAACATACGACCCTCAGAGATGGTGTTTGACAAAGTGGATGTGTGGGTTAAGGTGACAGATCTACCTCCGGGCAAAAGAACAGAGGTGTTTGGAAAAGCTCTAGGCAATTGGCTGGGGGAGGTGGTGAAGGTTGACGTTGATAAGGATGGGATGGCCAGAGGTAATTAGCTGCCAGTGAGGGCTAGAATCTCGATATTTGATCCGCTGGTTAGGGGGTTTGTTCTTCAAACATCCCAAGAGGATAAGCTGGGAACGTGGTTTGATTTCAACTACGAGAAGATCCCGCACTTTTGCTTTGAATGTGGAAGGCTTGTGCATGTAGAGGGAAGGTGTGATCCACCTGTTGATAAGTCAGCACAGTGGGGTGGCTGGCTGAGAGCCTCCCCAGGAAGGAGCACTGGCTCCAAAAATGAGGCAAAAGGGGGAAAGGCAAATAGTAACAGCAGTTTTGTTAGTGCTCAATCGGGAGGGAATAGACGGGAACAAGACAACAGGGCTAGGAGCAAAGATGTTCCCACAAAACGCAATCTGAACGCGGAGTTTGATAGGCTGGAGAGCTCCCGCACTGGCGGGCAGCGAAACAAGGGTCAAGCAGAGGTCACAAGCCCTGCGAAATATCGGTTCAGGGGAGAATGGCCAGAAGAGAGAGACCTCAGGCATGAAATTGAGAAAAAGAAAGAGAGAGATCTCAGGGAACAGCTCAAGGCCCAGCAAAAACAGAGGGAGTATGAACAAAGGCAGCAGGAAATGAGAAGACAGAGGGAACGTGGAGCTGTTAACAGAGGGATGGATGGGGAGCATGCATATAGGCCCCACTACCAAGGAGAGAGAAGGAGGGGTTACTATGTTAGGAAGCCTAGGCAGGTTCAGGCGGAGAATAGAGATAGAGGTAGTGCCTCAAATATCACTCCGGACTCAAGGAAGAGACGACCACGACAGATGTGGGTGGCCAAAGAGGTGGGTGAGAGCCATGAAGGGCATGAGAACTTCATGAGAGACACAAGGCAGAAGACAAACTCCGTGTTTGATCGAATAACTGAACAGGACGAGGCAACGGCGGACCCTGCCAGAGAGCGGGGCCGCCAAGAGCAATGAAAATCCTAGCCTGGAACTGCCGAGGATTGGAGTTGGACATGGCAGTGGGCGAACTACGAGACCTGATGAGGTCTTACAACCCGGGGGTGGTGTTTTTATCAGAAACAAAAAAAGGGCTGGGGCAATGGAAAGGTTGAAATGGAGTCTAGGCTTTCATAATGGTGTGGCAGTAGATTGCAAAGGAAAAAATGGTGGCCTAGCATTGTGGTGGAGGGATCATGTGGATGTTTCAGTGCGCCCATGGTGTCAATATTACATAGATGCAAAGATGGTTATTGATGGTGCCCCTTTCAGGTTCACTGGAATCTATGGGGAACCATCCGTGGACAAGAGATCGAAAACGTGGGAGGTGCTTCGCTATCTGCGTACTCAAGACTATTTACCGTGGCTTTGCGCGGGTGATTTCAATGAGGCCCTGAGACAAGATGAACAACAAGGAGGCAATCCGAGGTGCTTAAATCAGATGGCGCTGTTTGAGGACTGCATGTCCGACTGCGGACTTGCAGACTTAGGGTTCAGTGGGTACCCTTTCACCTGGGATAACAAGCGGGCGGCGCAGGAGAACATCCAGGTGAGGCTGGACCGTGCGACGTGCAATGCAGAATTCGCTCAATTATTTCCAGAGATCGAGGTCCAACACGTGATGACGGAAGAGTCCGACCATCAAGCACTTGTCATCAAGGCGTCAACGGCACTGGCCGAACGACGGGAGCGGGGGCAACGCCCCTTTGTTTATGAAGCTGCATGGACGCGCCATGCAGAGTATGAGGGGATGGTGGGTGCTGCATGGGAACAGGCCCATGCAACCAATCAGCAAGGAGGGAAGCTAGAGAGGACATGCACCCGACTGAGAGCTGCGTCGAAGTCCATGCATACGTGGAGTCGAACGGTTTTCGGCTCAATTAAGAGGCAAATCTCTCACCTTAAAGGGCAACTTATCGACGCAAAGGAGCGAGCTGCAAGTACGGGGTACAGACAGGAGATTAAGGACATCGAGGATCAGCTGCACGAACTCTATGAGCGTGAGGAAGTGTACTACAAACAGCGATCGAGGATTGACTGGTTAACTGATGGAGACAGGAACACCCAGTACTTCCAAAACCGTGCCTCGCACCGGAAACGTAAGAACACGGTTAAAGGACTGAGAAGGGAAGATGGAACAAAATGCACGGATGATGAAGGAATGCGAAGGATGGCAGCTCAGTTTTATACCCATCTTTTTGCGTCTGAAGGCTCTAGGGAGGGGCAGCGAGTAATGCAACATATAGATGATGTTGTTACGGAAGAGATGAACGTGAAGCTAACAAGACCATTTACCGACGAGGAGATTGAAGAGGCGCTTTTTCAGATGGGCCCAACAAAGGCACCTGGACCGGATGGATTACCAGCCATGTTCTACCAACGCCACTGGGGGTTGGTGAAGGAGGATGTGTGTGGTGCAATTCGGGATTTCTTGTCGGGGGAGGCTGCACCTAATGGCTTCAATGACACAATCATTGTAATGATTCCGAAAGTAAACTCACCGGAGTTACTCTCCCAGTTTCGCCCAATAAATTTATGCAATGTTCTCTATAAGATTGCGGCAAAGGCACTCGCCAACCGCCTAAATGTGGTACTCCCTTTTTTGATCTCTGAGGAGCAAAGTGCCTTTGTGCCAGGGAGACTACTTACAAATAACGTGTTAGTTGCATATGAATGCGTACATGCTATTAGGAAGAGGAAACGGAAGAAGCCAATGTGTGCGGTTAAGCTGGATATGATGAAAGTCGTATGATAGAGTGGAATGGGACTTTCTTGAGCAGATGATGCAAAAATTTAGCTTCTCTGGTCACTGAACAGAGATGGTCATGAGGTGTGTCAAGTCAGCAACGTTTTCTGTCAAGTTGAATGGAGGGTTGTCTCACCACTTCCTTCCTACTAGAGGACTAAGACAGGGGGATCCCCTCTCCCCGTACCTATTTCTCTTTTGTGTAGAAGGGTACTCGGCACTGCTGAGAAATGCACAGAATGAGAGAAGCATCAAGGGAGTGTCATTCGGGAATGGTGGGCCGACAGTAGAGCACCTCACGGACTCGGCCCGACCCAGCCAGCCTGCCCCGTCCACGAGCCGACGCCTCCCACGCATCTTGCGCTGAGCCGTGTGCACCGCTGCGTTTGTGCACGCCTGCCTGCACCACGCAATTCGAGACCTGCCAAACTCGCCGAGATCCATCTCGATTGCTTTGTACACGCTGCAAGTGCTTCCGATCGCTATTCCAGAACGCCGACTCCGAACAGATCTCATTGCCACCGTTCCGATCCGTCTGATCGGTTTCAACTCCACAACTACGATCTCTCGGCTTCCCTTCCTCTAGATCAATAATCCGCAGCCTCCTCGTAACCTTGCTCATGATATCACTTGTTAGAATAAATCTGAGGCATACCGTCAATTATCTGAGGACCAAGCAATCACACGAGCACGACACCGAGATTTGTTAACGAGGTTCACCGATATGGCTACATCCCGGGGCCTGACTATGGGCGCTCCTCCCCATGACACCGCTACAATACCACACCCGGTCGCCCTGGACACCGACACATGCCGCCGGCTTCCCCTGCGTTCCGGTACTATTATGTTGGCATAGGTTACATAGTGTGTCTAGCCCCGCTATATATGAGAGGCTTAGGATACAAGTGTCCTACTAAAACACGACTCCATACCCTGTAAACACAATACAACTACAAATCCAACTGTAACCTACCTTGTTCGACACAACTCTAACACTATGAGCACATCCGAGAGATTAGGGCTCCATATCATTTTTAGATTGACGAAGCCACCACAAAAAGAAAATTACACGATAGTACCACATTTAGGACGGTGGTGACGGATTAATACCACTTTTCCTATTTTTTACAGTTCAGTACCAACTCTGAGGCGAGACGTTACAAAAACAACGATGCTATACACACGACACATGTGCACGATTTGTGGATGATGTAGTTAATCAGGCCAGGACACCGTCTGATTTTGGATCGTGCATGAATCAGCCAAAGCGATTTTGTTTAAAAAAAAGACTAAACACTGTATTTCTACGTATTGACACTGAAACTGATGACTGGGACCCGTAAGTCAGATGCTGACGTGGCATGTTCTTTTGTGAAAAGACCCTTGATTTCCGAAAAAGGGTCCGGCTAAAAAAATAACAAGCGAGCGTGGCCGCCAGCCAGTATTCGAACCTGCGAGGTAGCGTTCGCAGCTCGGCGTCACTGCCACTGCGCCACCGCCAACTTTGAGTCAATAACCACGCATATGACTTTTCATAATTCTGGTCATTTCTTTTTTACTTCATATATTTTTCTTTGCAGGTTCATATATGTTGTTTTTTTGTATCTGTTTTATCTTTTTTCAGATCTTGGGTATTCTTCGTATCGTACACAGTGTGTGTATCGTATATAAAAAAGGTTATAGACATATATATACATCATATACTCCCTCCATTTCTTTTTAGTCTGCATATAAGGTTTGGTCAAAGTCAAGCTTTGAAAAATTTGACTAACTTTATATTAAAAAATATCAACATTCACGATATGAAATCAATATTATTAGATGCGCCATGAAATATATTTTCATACTATATAGTTTTATTATTTTAGATGTTCATAGTTTTCGATATAAATTTGATCAAACTTTGTGTAGTTTGACTTTGACCAAATTTTATACGCGGAGTAAAAAGAAACGGAGGGAGTATTAAAAATGTTCAATTATATATGATGAACGTTTTTATAATACGAAAAAGTTCATCTTTTTTTCATATACTAGTTAAATAAGATAATTTTATATTAAAAAAAATATATTAAATGATGTGATGATCATTTTTTGAAATATGACACACTTTTGTAATATATGATGAAATTTTCAATATATGATGCAATGAACATCTTTTTAATTATGCGATGCGATGAACATTTGTAATATCGTATAACCTTTTTATCTTATACCATTTAATATGAAAAAATTAATATACATATTATACAGACATATATATTCAGACAGATGACATATATGTTTTTATACACTTTAAACATGTCCTAGCATTTTTTACTCTTCCTTTTTTTGTATATGTTTTTTGTTTGGATTTCTTTTATCTTTTTTCAGTAATGGTTATTCTTTGGCCGTACGTAGTGTGCGTATCATATATTAAAATAAGATCATTGTATATAACACCGTTCATCATACATTATAAAATAATGTTGAGTGTGTATTACAAAAAATATCGTACTAAAATGTTAATTGTAAATTTATAAAATGTTGACAGTGTTGAAATAGGGTCCTACATATATTGTATATTCTATAATTACAGTCACTGCCCAAAATTGTATAATACAATTTACGTAGATATCTGAGTTTTTTAATATACTGTAATTTTTCAATATACGTATAGTATTATATAATCATAGTCACTGCGCATAATGTTGACACTTTACTTATTTTATATTATCTATATTAATACACATAGGATATTGTATATTAGATAATTATACAATATATACATGATGACTATAATTTTTGAATAGTATGCAGTGACTATAAGTTTTGTACACAATATATTATATAATTATAGTCACTGCCCATAATATGTCTAACTTTTAAATATACGATACACATACTGCGTACGGCCCCAAGAACACCTAAGATCTGAAAAAGGATAAAAGAAATCCAAAAAAAGACATATACAAAAAAAGGAACAGTAAAAAAGCTAGGACATGTCAACTATATGTATAAAAACATATGTGCCTGTTTTATTTCAAAGTGGTGCAATGGCGGGGTGGTCTGAGCGCCTAAGAGCAACTCTAGCAGACCCCGCAAAACACATTTGCAGTTCGCGCAAAACAGTTTTTGCGGGCCGGCGCTGGCTGGCACAGATGCAGACCCACCAAATGAATCCATAAAAAGGTATATTCGTGGAATATGTTTTTTTACGAGTCGGCTATGCGGGTTCTGCTCTTTGCGCCGCTGCATTCCCGCATATCATCAGCCCGCAAATCTCAAATCTAACATAATTCAACAATCGAAAACAAACTGAATTATTCAAATCAAACATAAAACAATAATCATCCGCATTACAAATAATTATTCAAATCACCATAGCAAACTTAAAATAATGCAATACAAAACTTGTCATGAATACAAATACAAATGAATACAAAAATTAGTCACTGTCCAGCCCTTTGACAATGGTGCTCAATGAGATCTTCCTGTAGCTGAAAGTGTGTGTCTGCATTTTCAATCTCCTTGTATGTCTGAAGAAAAGCTCTAATGCGGTTTGGGTCTCTAGCTGGTTTGACACGGCTACCCACATTGTTGTAAAAGAATTCTAAGTTCATTCCTCTCTCGTCTTCAAGAATCATATTGTGCAGGATAACACAACAAGTCATGATGTTCTTCAGGGTTTTCTTATCCCAAAAACGAGCAGGACCACGGACAATGGCAAACCTAGATTGCAAAACATCGAATGATCTTTCAGTGTCTTTTCGGGCTGCCTCTTGCACCCTTGCAAATTCATATTTTTTTTGTTTTAGGTTCTTTGATGCTCTTGACAAATGTGCACCAAGGAGGATATATACCATCTGCAAGATAGTACCCTTTTGTGTATTCATGCCCATTGATAGTGTAGTTGCAAGCAGGAGCATCACCACTAGCAAGTCTAGCAAACAAATGAGAGCGTTGCAACACATTGATATCATTGAGTGTGCCGGGCATACCAAAAAAGCAATGCCAAATCCATAAATCCTCAGATGCTACGGCCTCTAGCACAATTGTTGCATCACGAGACTTGCCACAATACATTCCTTGCCTAGCATCCCGGGCCAACCTCTCCACTCATTAGCTGCCATCAATTTCTTTGTGTCATCTTCATTTGGTGCCCGAAGATACTCGGGACCAAAGACACGGACGACCACTTCCGCAAATCTACACCGTGAGACACCCGAAGGCGGCCTGGCCTCCCCCAGTCGGCCCAAGACGGAGCCGGATCTCTCCAGCCGGCTTGCCACCCCCTCGAAGGAGACACCTCATTAAGGAGACAAGACGCGGTGAGGCTACAGTGGTCACCCGCCGGACGGCAGCACTGTAGCCATGCTTACCTCGGCGAAGCCTTCGTCACCAAGATTGAGCAACAGTAACCAGCCACCGACAAGGCCCTGGACAGTGGGGCCTGCCTGTCGACCAAGGAGCAGGTAGCCGGCGGGACCCAGCAGCCGGCGGGCCCCAGCAGCCGGCGCAGAAGCCGGAGAGCGAAGACACAGACGGCTGGGCCCCACGCCCAGCCGGATTACCATTGTACCCCCGGGGGGTAGGCCTATATAAACCCCCGGGGACACCCATGCAAAAGAGGATGAATCCCTGCTAGTTTTAGACACCACGTAGGAAGGAGAAGAGAGCAAGCAGAGCCCTTCTTCCTCCTCTCGCCAAACAGCTCAAGGAGCATCGTGTAGCTACTTGTTCATCTAGTGATCATGCGGAGACCCCGCAGAGCAGCAGTAGGGGTGTTATCTCCACGGAGAGCCCCGAAGCTGGGTAAGATTCGCCGGCGTGCATGTCTTCGCCTCATCCTGTTTCCAGGCACCGGCGATGTTTTACTGGCCCCCACAATGATAAGCCACCCGTTGGCATATGTCGCACCTACCACCCGACATTTGGCGCCCACCGTGGGTCCAGGTGCACCGTCGTCCGGAGACCTGTTCTGGACGGGAACCCTCTTCCTTCCCCGCGAGCGTAGCCAGCCCGGCACGCCCGATGGCGCTTGCCACGACGCGCCGCAAGGCGTCACCAACGCCTGCGCAGCGAGCAGCCTCACCGATCTCCTCGACAAGACCCTCATCTCCGACGAGCTCGCCTCCGATGCGGGCACCGACCACCTCGTCAACCTCCTCGGCCAGCTCCACGTCTCCGGCGAGCCTGCCGTGGACTTGGAGTCGGTTGGCTCCACCGATCCGATGCCTGTCGACTCCGACACGGCCTCATCCGACACCTTCCCCACCAACGTCACGATCTACAACGACCCGCTTCCCCGAGCCGATGGCTGCGACGCTGTCACCACCGAGGTGATGGTCATCGGCCACGACGGCGCTGCTGACGAGAGCGCTCACGACGCCCCGCACGCGGCGGCCCACGACTTGTCCATCCCCCTCCCGGCCGATGCCGACGCTGACGCACAGGAGGCTCGCCGCCTCGCCCTCCTCGCGGAGGGCCGAAAGTTGGTTTCCATGAGACGCCTCGCTGAGGCCCACCGACGCGAGGCCGACCGCGCCGCCTTTGGCACGCCGCCCCCAGGCGGGCCTAGCCGGGCCGGCGTTGTCAGACAACGCGGCGCTGTCGTTGCCGACACGTTAGGAGTCGACCGCCCAGTCTACGCCACTCCACTCGAGAACCTGCGCGCCGCCCAGGCGGCCGTAGACGAGCTAGACGGACTGGGGGCCGAAGAACTCCCCCACATGACCCGACGCATCCACAGCTGATCGATACAGCCGCGCAGCGGCACGAAGCCGACGCCCGCGCGGAAAGCCCTCCCCCGCGCCGAGATCACGGCGCGACGTCCCGGACGCCGACTGCGGGTAGAGACCGCGCGCGGCGCGAGAAAGAGCCGGCTGCCAGCCGAAGCCAAACCCGGATCTCCATCGAGCGAGACGCAGAAGGCCACCCTCGGGCTGTGGAGTGGCGGGGCAACCCGCCTCTGCCTCAGCCCCGTGGAGAGAGATATCCCACCCCGCCGCCTGTTGCGCATCCGACTCTCAGCGGCCGGCTAGGCCGCCGCGAAGGAGTCGGCGAGAACGACGCCCGCCATCGGATCGACCGCCTGGCGCGATCCCTGGCACTGGAAGAAGAAGACTATGTCGGTCCGCCTTGCTTCGGCCCCCGCATCCGCGACGAGCCCTTCCCCAAAGGGTTCTCGCTCCCAAGAGACACGCCCAAGTACAACGGCTCCGTGAAGCCGGAAGATTGGTTGATCAACTACTCCACGGCGGTTAGCATAGCCAACGGCAACCGGCGCATTGCCGTGAAGTACATGCCCCTCATGCTGCAAGGCACGGCGTGGACCTAGCTCAACAGCCTCAAACCACACAGCATCAACAACTGGCTAGATTTCACAGAAGCTTTCGTCCGCAACTTCACCAGCACCTACAAGCGGGCTCCCAAGCCCAAACAGCTCTCCTTGTGCGTACAAGGCCCCGCCGAGTCCACTCGCGACTACCTCACGCGTTGGGCCGGGCTCCGCAACTCTTGCGAAGGGGTGCACGAGGTGCAAGCCATAGAATAGTTCACTACCGGGTGCCGAGAGGGCACCCTCCTCAAGCACAAGCTCCTCTGCGACGAGCCGACTACCCTCGACGAGCTTCTGGACATAGCGGACAAGTACGCCACCGCCGACTCCTCAATGAAGACCGAGCTCCGGGTAGATGCATCCGGAAAAGTACTCAACCCGGCGCCCAAGACGCCGGCTGGGGATTCCGGCCGACGCCCACACTCGAACGACCACAAGCGCAAGGGCCCCGCGCCGCCTCCCGCTAGTCGGCAGGTGGCCACAGTCGAAGACGTGCCGCCCGAAGGGCGGCCCGCGCCCAAGAAACCCAAGGGCGGCAGGCCGGCTTGGCAGCCGGCCTTCTCCTACGAGCAAACTCTCGACACCCCGTGCAAGTTCCACAGCGGCGCGAAGCCGTCCAACCACACAACCCGGAAGTGCCATTGGCTCACCCGAATCTCCAAAGGCGAAGGGCTCGCGCCGCCTCCGCCTGCCAGCCCGCCGCCTCCGGCTCCGCTGCCGCTGGCCGCTCGGCCCACAGTCGGAGCCGTGCATGATGAGTTCCCCGACGAGCATGCCGCCTATATCGTCTTTACAAGCCAGCCCGAAGACCGGCGCATCAAACGCCGAGAGAACCAGGAAGTCAGCATGGTCGCTGCCAACCCCGCCGAGCACATGCACTGGTCAGAAAAACCTATCAGCTGGAGCCAGGCCGACCACCCAGAGGTGATACCGTCTCCCGGCTCTTATGCGTTGGTTCTGGATGCCACCCTTGCAACGGATAGACGCGCCGCCCGCTTCTCCCGTGTGTTGATAGACGGCGGGAGCAGCATCAACATCCTGTACCATGACACCATGGAGAAGCTGAACGTCAAGACAAAGCAACTCATGCCTACTCGGACTGTGTTCCACGACATCGTACCCGGCCTGTCCTGCGCCCCCATTGGCAAGATCAAGATTGATGTACTTTTTGGGGACAAGGAGCATTTCCGCCGGGAAGCGATCTGGTTTGAAGTGGTGGACTTGGAGAGCCCTTACCATGCATTGCTTGGTCGACCTGCCTTGGCCAAATTCATGACAGTTCCCCACTATGCATACCTCAAGATGAAGATACCAAGCACCAAAGGCGTCATCACCGTAGCCGGCGATTACAAGAAGTCCTCTGAGTGCGCAGCAGCCAGCAGCCGCCTGGCCGAGTCCCTTGTGATTGCCGAAGAAAAGAAGATGTTGGACCGAGTCATGGCCATAGCCGGCAAGCAGTCGGCCTTGTCCCCCGATCCCAAGGAGCATGATGCTCAAGGATCTTTCCAGCCGGCCAAGGAGACGAAGAAGATACCTCTTGACCCCGAGCACCCAGAGAGGTTTGCCGTCATCGGGGCAAACCTAAACAACAAATAGGAAGGCGAGCTCGCCGATTTCCTCCGTGAGAACCGGTACGTCTTTGCATGGTCCCCCAAGGACATGCCGGGCGTTCCGAAGGAATTTGCCGAGCACAAACTACACGTCCGAGAAGACGCAAAGCCAGTCAAACAACCCCTCCGCCGACTGTCGGAGGAGAAACGCAGGATTGTGGGAGAGGAGATAGCCCAGCTTCTAGCAGCCGGCTTCATTATGGATTCTTTCCAGAATGGCTCGCCAACCCGGTCCTCGTGCTAAAAAAGAACAACAAGTGGCGCATGTGTATAGACTACACGAGCCTCAATAAGGCCTGCCCCAAAGATCCCTTTGGCTTGCCAAGGATTGACCAAGTGATATACTCCACGGCCGGATGCGAGCTGTTGAGTTTCTTGGATGCTTACTCAGGGTATCACCAGATAAAGTTAGATCCGGCAGACCGCCTGAAGACCGCCTTCATCACGCCATTCAGAGCCTTCTGCTACCTGACTATGACATTCGGCTTGAGAAATGCCGGTGCCACTTTTCAGCGTTGCATGTAGAAGTGCCTCCTCAAGCAACTCGGCAGAAACGCCCACGTCTACGTAGACGACATTGTGGTGAAGACAGAGAAGCGCGGCACCTTGCTGGAAGACCTCAAGGAAACATTTGAGAACCTACGCCGGTTCCAAATCAAGCTCAACCCCGAGAAATGCGTGTTCGGAGTGCCAGCCGGCCAGCTCCTAGGCTTCCTGGTCTCCGAACGCGGCATCGAATGCAACCCGGTGAAGATCAAGGCCATTTAGAGAATGGCGATTCCCACCAAGCTTCGAGACATCCAGAAGTTCACCGGGTGCTTGGCCTCCCTAAACCGCTTCATCAGCCGGCTCGGAGAGAAAGCTCTCCCCCTCTACCGCCTCATGAAGAAGACCACTCACTTCAAGTGGAATGACCAAGCTGACCAAGCTTTCCACGAGCTGAAGAAGATGCTGGCCACACCGCCAGTCCTGGCGGCGCCAACTGAGAAAGAGCCCATGCTCCTCTACATTGCCGCAACCAGCCGGGTGGTCAGCTGTAACACCCTCGATGCGACTATAGCTCCCACGCGTCGAGGCACGACTTAGAGGCATAATCGCATTGAAGGCATATGTCGCAAGTTAGGCAATCTTCACAACATCCCAGGTAATATAAATAATAATAAAGGGGAGATAACATAGTTGGCTTACACTCGCCACGTCAATCAAGTACATAAATAACATTACATCATCCAAACACTCATGGCCCGACTACGGCGCCAAAATAAAAGAGAACCCAACATGCAACACGGTCCCGTTCACCCCCAACTAGGCACCACTACTGATCATCGGGAAAGGAAACATAGTAACGTTGAGAGTCTTCGTCGAACTCCCACTTGAGCTCATACGCGTCTCCTGGAGCGGAGTCATCAGGCCCTGCATCTGGTGTAATAGTAATCTGTGAGCCATAGGGACCCAGCAATCTCGCACCCTCGCGATCAAGACTATTTAAGCTTATAGGTATGACAAGGCAAACATAAGTGGAGCTGCAGCAAGCGACTAGCAAATGTGGTGGCTAACTTATTCGCAAAAGAGAGCGAGAAGAGGAGGCAAAGCACGAGCGAGAAACTAGAGAGCAACCTGCGCAAACATTACTCCAACACCGTGTCCACTTCCCGGACTCCGCCGAGAAGAGGCCATCACGGTAACACACTCGGTTGATTCATTTTAGTTAAGTTAAGGTTCAAGTTATCTACAACCGGACATTAACAAATTCCCATCTGCCCATAACCGCGGGCACGGCTTTCGAAAGTTCAAATCCCTGCAGGGGAGTCCCAACTTAGCCCATGACAAGCTCTCACGGTCAACGAAGGAATAGACCTCCTCCCAAGACGTTCCGATCAGACTCGGTATCTCAGTAATTCAAGACACTTCGACAGGTTAAAACAACACCAGCAACACCGCCCGAATGTGCCGACAAATCCCGATAGGAGCTGCACATATCTCGTTCTCAGGGCACACTCAGATGAGACTAGCTACGAGTAAAACCAACCCTCAAGTTTCCCCGAGGTGGCCCCGCAGGCATCTCAGTTCGGACCAACACTTAGAGGGAGCACTGGCCCCCGGGGGGGGGGTTAAACATAAGATGACCCTTGGGCTCCGGTAACCCAAGGGAAAAAGAGGCTAGGTGGCGAATGGTAAAACCAAGGTTGGGCATTGCTGGAAAAGCTTTAATCAAGGCTACTATCAAGGGGTTCCCATTATAACCCAACCGCGTAAGGAATGCAAAATCCGGGAACATAACACCGATATGATGGAAACTAGGGCAGCAAGAGTGGAACAAAACACTAGGCGAGAGGCCGAGCCTTCCATCCTTTACCAAGTATATAGATGCATTAAGATAACAAGATAATATAATGATATCCCAACAAGTAAATAAATGTTCCAACAAGGAACGACCTTCAATCTTCACCTGCAACTAGCAACGGTATAAGAGGGGCCGAGCAAAGCGGTAACATAGCCAAACAACGGTTTGCTAGGACAATGGTGGGTTAGAGGTTTGACATGGAAATTTGGGAGGCTTGCAAGCAAATGGTAGGCATCGTAGCATTGGCATAGCAAAAGAGCGAGCAAACTAGCATAGCAAAGATAGTAGTGATTTCGAGGGTATGATCATCTTGCCTGCACAGTTGTCAGAGTTGACTGGATCCTCAAAAGCAAACTCAACGGGCTCCTCGTTAGCAAACTCGTCTCCCGGCTCTACCCAAACAATACAAACAAGCAACAAGGATACAATCAACCACGTGCAAACTCAAACAACACAATGCAAAGATGATATGCTTTGCGGGATGCGATGCGGGATGCAAAATGCAAGATATGACAGGAAATGCATGAACCTGGCCTCAACTTGGAAAAACCAAGTGTGCCACTGGAAAGATGAGATGAAATCGCTTGAAAACGATATAAAGAACGCCGGAATCGGAGTTACAGTTTGGAAATGGCAAGCGATTCAAATATGACACCGGTCTGCGATTTACAGCAAGTATGCATCTAAATGCAATGTGATGAACATGCTACAGCACCCAAACAAGACAACAAAATACATGGCAGGGATGCATACAAGATGCTTAACAAAAGTCTAGCACTGAGCTACGGCCAATTCATCCATTAACAGGTTCAAACAAGCATGGCAAAAATGCATATGACAAACAGTTCTCAGACTTAGTGAAATTAACACTTGTCTGGAATTTCAGACCAGGTAGCCCTCTTCGGAGCAACAAAACTACATGCTACAGGACCTGAACATGACAAAGTAAATCATGGCATGGAGATACTCAAAGAGCTCAACAAAAGTCCGTTAGTGACCTTGAGCCAAAAGGGATCAGAAAATACAATTGCAAGCAAGTGAACATAGCAAAAACATAATCAGTTTTCAGACTTAGTGAAAACTGGAGCAAGCTGAAATATAACTCAAGTAGGCATGTTTACGAGCTCGATGCACTCACTACGGTGCAAGTCATGGCAAGACAAGCATACAACCATCAAGAAGGCACAAAATGCAAGCTAGACATGGCAAGAACAATAGCATAGCATGCACGGATCAACTACAACATCACCGGCAAAATTGCAAACAAGTTGACAATCTGCCCAGATTCACAAAGTAGCAAAAGTAGAGCTCGATTGATTAATCTAGGGTGCTCCATAATTGCAAGAAAATACATGGTTGGATAGAGCACTACAATATTAACAAAACTCCCTTACTGATCATCCTCAAAATAGGCACGGATCACTAGGAAACAACATGAACATATGGCATCATGAGATAAACAGCTCCAGGACTTAGTGAAATCACTAAGTCCCTGAAAACAGACTTAGCAAGTGCACCACTTTGCAAGCTTGCATAAGGCACCACACACATCCTAAAAATACATGGGTTGCACCTCTGGAGAGATGACAAACCCTTAACAAAACACATGTAGAACTCATGGGCATAGCATGCACACATTAATCATGGCAAAAATGACAAAAGAGCTAAACGGAGTAGCAGGTCTGACAATTAACTCAAGTAGCCCTCTTATAACAGCATTTCGGGCATCAAGATGAGCTCAAATGAAAATAATGCAATGGAACTAAATGATGTACTCTCTGAGATGAACATTTTGATATGCTATATGCATGAATCGGAGCTACGGATGCAAAGTTATGGAGCCGCGAACATGGCAACTTGGATCTGGAATTCTGGGACTTAGACGAAAATTTTACCCCTAGGGTTTACTGTAGCAACCGGATCTGGATCCGATCTCGCCGGGGCACGGACGCCGAGGTTCACCGGAGGAGAAGAGGCGGCCGAGCGGCGGCTTGCCGGCGAGGAGGGTCGAGGATGGCGGCGGCCGGGCCTTGGCGCGGCGTCCGGGGAGGCGGCGGCGGAGCTCGGCTCCCGCGGCGGAAGACGGCGAGGCGGCGCGGCGCGGCTCCGTCCGGCCGGCGGACGAGCGGCGCGCGGCGGAGCGGCGGAAGGACGCGGCGGCGTCGGGCACCGGCGCTGAGGGAGGCGGCGGCGCTAGCGGGCGCGGGCGCGGCCCGGTTGGAGCGGGGAGGGGGCCGGCTTCGGGCCGGCAGACCTCGGCGGCGGCGCGGGCGGGAGCCGCCACGTGGCAGCGTGCTAGTGGCCGTGGGAGGCGGCGGGCGATATGTCCGGTGCGGCGGACATGTCCGGTGCGCGCGAGGGGATTTCTAGGGTTTCCGTGGGGGAGAAGAAGATCCGAAAATCGGGGGGTGTTTAAATAGGCATAGAGGAAGCTAGGAGAGTCCAAATGAGGTGTGGTTTTCGGCCACGCGATCGTGATCGAACGCTCTAGACGATGGAGCAGAGTTTTGTTGGTTTTGGGCCAAATTGGAGGGGTGTTGGGCTGCAACACACACGAGGCCTTTTCGGTCCCTCGGTTAACCGTTGGAGTATCAAACGAAGTCCAAATGGTACGAAACTTGACAGGCGGTCTACCAGTAGTAAACCAAGGCTGCTTGGCAAGTCTCGGTCCAATCCGGAAATGTTTAATCCCCACACACGAAAGAAAGTTAGAAATAACCACCGGAGGAGAACGAAGCGCCGAAATGCAAAACGGACAACGGGGAAAATGCTCGAATGCATGAGACGAACACGTATGCAAATGCAATGCACATGATGACATGATATGAGATGCATGACAACGACAACAACACACGGAGACAAAACCCGAACCCAAGGAAATAAATATAACTTAACGCCGGAAACGACAAGAGTTGGAGTACAAATTGGGAAAGTTATATTTGGGGCGTTACAACACTCCACCACTATGAAAGGATCTCGTCCCGAGATTTAGGATTGAAAGAACGCCGGGAACTCAGAACGGAGGTGATCCTCGCGTTCCCAGGTAGCTTCACGGTCGGAATGGTGTGACCACTTGACTTTGAGAAATTTGATTGACTTGTTGCGAGTCTTGCGTTCAGTCTCTTCAAGAATAGCAACTGGGTGCTCACGATAAGAGAGGTCTTCTTGGAGCTCAATGTCCTCGAAGTTGACGGTGCGGTCAGGAGTCTTGAAGCACTTTCGAAGCTGAGAGACATGGAACACATCATGAACATTTGCAAAGTTTGAAGGAAGCTCGAGTTGATAGGCGAGGTCGCCTCTTTTGCTGAGAATCTTGAAAGGTCCCACGTATCTAGGGGCAAGCTTCCCTTTGATACCGAAGCGACGAGTACCCTTCATAGGAGAGACGCGGAGGTAAACATGATCTCCGATCTCGAAAGCCAAATCACGGTGCTTACTATCATAGTAGCTCTTCTGGCGGGATTGGGCTGCTTTGAGGTTATCACGAATGACTTTGCACATTTCTTCTGCTTCTGTGATTAAGTCATTACCCAAAAGCCGATGTTCACCAGTTTCAGACCAGTTGAGAGGGGTACGGCACTTCCTGCCATACAGAATTTCAAATGAGGCCTTGCCCGAACTTGCTTGAAAACTGTTGTTGTAGGAGAATTCAGTATAAGGAAGACAATCCTCCCACTTCATGCCGAAGGAGATCACACAAGCCCTGAGCATATCTTCAAGAATCTGGTTGACACGCTCGACTTGACCGCTTGTTTGAGGATGGAAAGCTGTGCTGAAGCGGATGTTAGTGCCCATGGCCTTCTGAAAAGAATCCCAAAACTTCGAGGTAAAGATGCTGCCACGGTCTGAAGAGACCACTTGAGGAATACCGTGCAGAGAGACAATTCGAGAGGTATAGAGTTCCGCCAATTGAGCTGCAGTGATCGACTCTTTGATAGGCAGAAAGTGAGCCACTTTGGTGCGTTTGTCGATGAAAACGAATATAGCATCATTGCCACGCTTGGACTTTGGAAACCCAGTCACGAAGTCCATCTCAATGTGGTCAAACTTCCATTCTGGAATGGCAAGAGGTTGGAGGAGACCAGCTGGCCTTTGGTGTTCTGCCTTCACTCTTCTGCAGACATCACATTCATTCACGAATTGAGCGATCTCGCGCTTCATTCGAGTCCACCAATAAGCTTGCTTGAGGTCCTGATACATCTTCGTGCTCCCAGGGTGGATGGAGAGGAGAGAATTGTGAGCCTCGTTCATGATCACTTTACGGAGGTCACCTTTGGGTACAACGATATGACCTCGAAGAAGAGAGTGTCCTTGTCATCAAGGCGGTAGCACTTGTACTTGGACTGGCTCTTGGCAATCCCAATTTTCACCTTTTTCACCATAGCATCAAGAAGCTGGGCTTGGCGAATCTGGTTTTCTAAGGTAGGAGAGACTTGAAGGTTGGCAAGGAAACCTTGAGGAACAACTTGCAGATTAAGTTTGCGGAAAGCTTCACAAAGCTCAGGTTGATAAGGCTTGAGAATCAGACTGTTGCAGTAAGCTTTCCTGCTCAAAGCGTCAGCAATCACATTGGCCTTGCCTGGAGTATACTCAATACTCGGATTATACTCTTGAATCATTTCGACCCATCGAGTTTGCCTGAGGTTGAGATTAGGCTGTGTGAAGATGTACTTGAGACTCTTGTGATCAGTGAAAATGTCCACTTTTCTTCCCAATAGAAGATGTCTCCAAGTCAAAAGAGCATGCACAACTGCCGCCAACTCGAGATCATGAGTGGGGTAGTTCTTCTCATTAGGCTTCAATTGGCGAGAGATATAAGCAACAACTTTCTTCTCTTGCATCAATAATGCGCCAAGACCTTGGAGAGAGGCATCACAAAAGACCTCGTACGGCTTGGATTCATCAGGCGGAGTCAGAACTGGAGCAGTGATCAATTTCTCTTTCAAAGTGTTGAAAGCAATATCACACTCCGGAGACCAAACGTACTTGACGTGCTTCTGGAGAAGATTTGAGAGAGGCTTCGCGATCTTAGAAAAGTTTTCAACGAATCTTTGGCAATAGCTTGCGAGACCGAGAAAACTGCGGAGTTGCTTCATGTTCTGAGGAGGTTCCCAATTCACAATTGCAGACACCTTCTCAGGATTCATGGCAATGCCCTTGGCAGAGATGATATGACCAAGATAAAGAACCTCATCAAGCCAAAATTCACACTTGGAGAACTTGGCATAGAACTTGTGTTCTCTGAGCTTATCAAGAACCAAATGCAAGTGCTTGGCATGATCTTCCTTGTTCTTCGAGAAAACCAGAATGTCGTCGAGATAGACCAAAACGAAATCATTAGCGTAGGCGTTGAAGATGAAATTCATCATGCGAGAGAACGTCGGAGGAGCGTTGGCGATGCCAAAAGACATGACACTGTATTCATATGAACCAAAGCTTGTTCTGAATGCTGTCTTGGGAATATCTTCTTCACGAATGCGAATCTGGTGATAACCCATACAGAGATCAAGCTTGGAGAATACTTGGGCACCTTTGAGTTGTTCGAACAGCTCATTGATGTTGGGAAGTGGGTATTTGTTCTTGATGGTCTTCTTGTTCACTGGACGGTAATCAACACAAAGTCGGTCCGTTCCATCCTTCTTCTTCACAAAAAGAACACCACAACCCCACGGAGAAGAACTAGGCCGGATGAGACCCATTTTCTCTTGAATATCGAGTTGCTTCTTCAGCTCCTTCAACTCTTCAGGTCCGAGCTTGTAAGGACGCTTGCACATAGGTTCCGTACCAGGCTCAAGATCAGTAATGAATTCAACTGGCCGGTGCGGAGGCATTCCTGGGAGCTCTTCTGGAAAGACGTCTTGATATTCGCAAACGACTGGAATTTGAGAGATGACATCCAATTCACCCCTCTCATTGAGAGAAAACAGACAGATGGTATTATCCCGAGCGGCAAAGACAATTACATCCTCAGACGAATGAGTCAACTGAATCTGCCTAGCTGCACAATCAAGCTAAGCCTTGTGCTTAGAAAGCCAATCCATCCCGAGAATAAGATCAATATCCGAGTTACCAAGAACCATTGGAGAAGCCAAAAACTTGAAATCACCCATCAAGATAGAAATATCCGGAACCATCAAACTAGAACTCAGACGCTTAGCCGGAGAGATGACTTGCATAGCTCTGGGTAAAGCCTTAGTACTAAAATTGTCTCCGATGCAAATGGGAATGACATGAAGGAATGCGATGCACCAGAGTCAAAAAGTACTTTTGCGGGAATATCATTAACAGGAAGGTTACCCATCATCACATCTGACGAGTCCTCTGCCTGAGCTGCCTTCATCAAATTGACATTGGCATGCTTGGGGTTATGCTTGACCACAGCTGTACTTGCCGATCTGACAGGAGGAGGAGGAGGAAGACGCCTCTGGTTGAAACACTTGTTGGCGTAGTGACCCTTCTGTTGGCACTTGTTGCACGTGACCTTTGAAAGCGGACGGTGATACGGAGCACTCGATCTTGGAGCTTGAGACGAAGTCTTGTTCTGAAAGCCAGGGTTGGGTGGGTGGGAAGAACCACTACCACCTTTACTCTTCTGCTGATACGGCTGACGGAACGGAGGAGGAGGAAGCCAATACTTCTGCTGCTTGGCCACTTGAGTAGAGGAAGAAGGAGTAACATCTCTGACTCGCTTCTTGGAAGCATCACACCTCAACTGAGCAGCCTCTTGCTTCAGTGCCATGTTGTAGAACTCATCGTATCTCAAGGGATCAAAGAGGACAAGAGCTAGCTGAATTTCTTCTCTGAGACCACCCCTGAACTGGTATATCATGCTCTTCTCATCAGGGACATCCTGCTTGGCAAAGCGGGTGAGCTTCTGAAACAAGTTGTTGTAGTCATAGACAGACAAAGAGCCTTGCTTCAGGTTGCGGAATTCCTCACGCTTGCTTTCAACCACGCTTTGGGGAATATGATGAGCTCGGAAATCTCTACGGAAATCATCCCAAGTGATAACACGTCCACCTCTGGAATCCTTGTACTGCTGGAACCATTCTGCAGCTTGATCTTTGAGTTGGAAGGAAGCGAACTTAACAAAGTACTCAGGCCTGACGTTACTGCACTCGAAATGCTTACACAGATCCACAAGCCAATCGTCAGCATCGGTTGCCTCAACACAATTGCTGAAAGTCTTTGTCCCGTTAGCAAGGAACTGGTTGAGTGTAGCAAAGTGACTCTGATTGCTGCCTTGATTCCCTTGGTTGCCTTGATTGCGCTCTTGGAGAATTTGCATGATCAACTGTGTGTTTGCATTGGTTGCGGCCATCACAGCTTGCCATGCCTCCGGAGGAGGTGGAGGTGGTGGCGGATCAGGATTCGGAGTCGTGCGCGTTGGAGGAGCCATCCTGAAGAGGTTGACCACCATTAGCATATTGACAGATAAATATTGAAGTTGAATCCAACGGAATGAAAATTGCAGCATATAGTCTTCACATCAGAACAAAATGAACGAATGCATTCTTCTTGAAATGGTCACATATCCATAAATTGAGAAGCCACGTAGAATTAAGGTAGAGAAATAAATCAACAAGGTATGGATCAAGAACGAATAATCGGTAAGAAATCCCATCTCAAACCAATATCCGTGGAAGAAGAACTAGAGCTACTAGAATTCCCACCTATGAAACTCCCGAACCTTTCCGGTTATGCAATCAGGTGTTGGGGATACAGGGGAAGCATAATATCTCACCCAAACTAGCAAATCCTACATCCAGCTGTATCCATCCTTCAACACATAACCATGAAACCTTCGGAAACCATCTACCTCAACCTTCGAAAAGCATCCGTTATACAAGTTATGGCGATACTCCCGAACTCCCGCCCTAGTACTGGGTGGCGTCGAGGTTATCTCACCAACGAACTGCATAAAAGAGATTTTCGATGTCGGCATACTAAACTCAGGTATTCCAGAACTGCAACGATAAAATTATGATGACAACACCTCAGAGCTCAACTCCCCGGGACACTTCCACTAAACCCCTGACAGGAGGCACCAAGACAATGTTCTCATCATAAAACCATCGGAACGATTCCAAGATACCCGCGTGATCCTAAAAAAAATTAGTGAAATTTGAGAAGAGAAGAGTCAAAAATCTACGTCAGGATGCCTTACCAGAGCGATGAGGAGACTGGGAAGTAAAAAGAATTCCTAAACTCTCCGATATATAATTCCTAAATGACTCAAAACATTTTTTTCTAGACACAACTCGGCCACTAATAACGATCAAGCAATGGGGCTCCTAAGGTCGGGGAAGGCTCTGATTACCAACTTGTAACACCCTCGATGCGACTATAGCTCCCACGTGTCGAGGCACGACTTAGAGGCATAATCGCATTGAAGGCATATGTCGCAAGTTAGGCAATCTTCACAACATCCCAGGTAATATAAATAATAATAAAGGGGAGATAACATAGTTGGCTTACACTCGCCACGTCAATCAAGTACATAAATAACATTACATCATCCAAACACTCATGGCCCGACTACGGCGCCAAAATAAAAGAGAACCCAACATGCGACACGGTCCCGTTCACCCCCAACTGGGCACCACTACTGATCATCGGGAAAGGAAACATAGTAACGTTGAGAGTCTTTGTCGAACTCCCACTTGAGCTCATACGCGTCTCCTGGAGCGGAGTCACCAGGCCCTGCATCTGGTGTAATAGTAATCTGTGAGCCACAGGGACTCAGCAATCTCGCACCCTCGCGATCAAGACTATTTAAGCTTATAGGTATGACAAGGTAAACATAAGTGGAGCTGCAGCAAGCGACTAGCAAATGTGGTGGCTAACTTATTCGCAAAAGAGAGCGAGAAGAGGAGGCAAAGCATGCGCAAGAAACTAGAGAGCAACCTGCGCAAACATTACTCCAACACCGTGTCCACTTCCCGGACTCCGCCGAGAAGAGGCCATCACGGTAACACACTCGGTTGATTCATTTTAGTTAAGTTAAGGTTCAAGTTATCTACAACCGGACATTAACAAATTCCCATCTGCCCATAACCGCGGGCTTGGCTTTCGAAAGTTCAAATCCCTGCAGGGGAGTCCCAACTTAGCCCATGACAAGCTCTCATGGTCAACGAAGGAATAGACCTCCTCCCAAGACGTTCCGATCAGACTCGGTATCTCGGTAATTCAGGACACTTCGACAGGTTAAAACAAGACCAGCAACAACGCCCGAATGTGCCGACAAATCCCGATAGGAGCTGCACATATCTCGTTCTCAGGGCACACTCAAATGAGACTAGCTACGAGTAAAGCCAACCCTCAAGTTTCCCCGAGGTGGCCCCGCAGGCAGCTCAGTTCGGACCAACACTCAGAGGGAGCACTGGCCTAGGGGGGTTAAAAATAAGATGACCCTTGGGCTCCGGTAACCCAAGGGAAAAAGAGGCTAGGTGGTGAATGGTAAAACCAAGGTTGGGCATTGCTGGAAAAGCTTTAATCAAGGCGAACTATCAAGGGGTTCCCATTATAACCCAACCGCGTAAGGAACGCAAAATCTGGGAACATAACACTGATATGACGAAAACTAGGGCGGCAAGAGTGGAACAAAACACTAGGCGAGAGGCCGAGCCTTCCACCCTTTACCAAGTATATAGATGCATTAAGATAACAAGATAATATAATGATATCCCAACAAGTAAATAAATGTTCCAACAAGGAACGGCCTTCAATCTTCACCTGCAACTAGCAACGCTATAAGAGGGGTTGAGCAAAGCGGTAACATAGCCAAAAAACGCTTTGCTAGGACAATGGTGGGTTAGAGGTTTGACATGGCAATTTGGGAGGCTTGCAAGCAAATGGTAGGCATCTTAGCATTGGCATAGCAAAAGAGCGAGCAAACTAGCATAGCAAAGATAGTAGTGATTTCGAGGGTATGATCATCTTGCCTGCACAATTGTCAGAGTTGACTGGATCCTCAAAAGCAAACTCAACGGGCTCCTCGTTAGCAAACTTGTCTCCCAGCTCTATCCAAACAAGACAAACAAGCAACAAGGTTACAATCAACCATGTGCAAACTCAAACAACACAATGCAAAGATGATATGCTTTGCGGGATGCGATGCGGGATGCAAAATGCAAGATATGACAGGAAATACATGAACCTGGCCTCAACTTGGAAAAACCAAGTGTGCCACTGGAAAGATGAGATGAAATCGCTTGAAAACGATATAAAGAACGCTGGAATCGGAGTTACGGTTTGGAAATGGCAAGCGATTCAAATATGACACCGGTCTGCGATTTACAACAAGTAGGCATCTAAATGCAATGCGATGAACATGCTACAGCACCCAAACAAGACAACAAAATACATGGCAGGGATGCATACAAGATGCTTAACAAAAGTCTAGCACTGAGCTACGGCCAATTCATCCATTAACAGGTTCAAACAAGCATGGCAAAAATGCATATGACAAACACTTCTCAAACTTAGTGAAATTAACACTTGTCTGGAATTTCAGACCAGGTAGCCCTCTTCGGAGCAACAAAACTACATGCTACAGGACCTGAACATGACAAAGTAAAGCATGGCATGGAGCTACTCAAAGAGCTCAACAAAAGTTCCTTAGTGACCTTGAGCCAAAAGGGATCAGAAAATACAATTGCAAGCAAGTGAACATAGCAAAAACATAATCAATTTTCAGACTTAGTGAAAACTGGAGCAAGCTGAAATATAACTCAAGTAGGCATGTTTACGAGCTCGATGCACTCACTACGGTGCAAGTCATGGCAAGAAAAGTATACAACCATCAAGAAGGCACAAAATGCAAGCTAGACATGGTAAGAACAATAACATAGCATGCACGGATCAACTACAACATCACCGGCAAAATTGCAAACAAGTTGACAATCTGCCCAGATTCACAAAGTAGCAAATGTAGAGCTCGATTGACTCAAGATAGGGTGCTCCATAATTCCAAGCAAAGGCATGGTTGGATAGAGCACTACAATATTAACAAAACTCCCTTACTGATCATCCTCGAAAGAGGCATGGATCACTAGGAAACAAAATGAACATATGGCATCATGAGATAAACAGCTCCAGGACTTAGTGAAATCACTAAGTCCCTGAAAACAGACTTAGCAAGTGCACCACTTTGCAAGCTTGCACAAGGCACCACACACATCCTAAAAATACATGGGTTGCACCTATGGAGAGATGACAAACCCTTAACAAAACACATGTAGAACTCATGGGCATAGCATGCACACATTAATCATGGCAAAAATGACAAAAGAGCTAAACAGAGTAGCAGATCTGACAATTAACTCAAGTAGCCCTCTTCTAACAGCATTTCGGGTATCAAGATGAGCTCAAATGAAAATGATGCAATGGAAGGTAATGATGTACTCTCTGAGATGAACATTTTGATATGCTATATGCATGAATCGGAGCTACGGATGCAAAGTTACGAAGCCGCGAACATGGCACCTTGGATCTAGAATTCTGGGACTTAGACGAAAATTTTACCCCTAGGATTTACTATAGCAACCGGATCTGGATCCGATCTCGCCGGGGCACGGACGCCGAGGTTCACCGGAGGAGAAGAGGCGGCCGGGCGGTGGCTTGCCGGCGAGGAGGGTCGAGGACGGCGGCGGCCGGGCCTTAGCGCGGCGTCCGGGGAGGCGGCGGCGGAGCTCGGCTCCCGCGGCGGAAGACGGCGAGGCGGCGCGGCGCGGCTCCGGCCGGCCGGCGGACGAGCGGCGCGCGGCGGAGCGGCGGAAGGACGCGGCGGCGTCGGGCACCGGCGCTGAGGGAGGCGGCGGCGCTA
>NC_041382.1:558676604-558700023 GCF_002162155.2 Triticum dicoccoides
CGGCGGGCCTCGGCGGCGGCGCGGGCGGGAGCCGCCACGTGGCAGCGCGCTAGTGGCCGCGGGCGGCGGCGGGCAATATGTCCGGTGCGGCGGACATGTCCGGTGCGCGCGAGGGGATTTCTAGGGTTTCCGGGAGGAGAAGAAGATCCGAAAATCGGGGGGTGTTTAAATAGGCATAGAGGGAGCTAGGAGAGTCCAAATGAGGTGCGGTTTTCGGCCACGCGATCGTGATTGGACGCTCTAGATGATGGAGCAGAGTTTGGTGGGTTTTGGGCCGAATTGGAGGGGTGTTGGGCTGCAACACACACGAGGCCTTTTCGGTCCCTCGGTTAACCGTTGAAGTATCAAACGAAGTCCAAATGGTACGAAACTTGACAGGCGGTCTACCAGTAGTAAACCAAGGCCGCTTGCCAAGTCTCGGTCCAATCCGGAAATGTTTAATCCCCACACATGAAAGAAAGCTAGAAATGACCACCGGAGGAGAACGAAGCGCCGGAATGCAAAACGGACAACGGGGAGAATGCTCGAATGCATGAGACGAACACGTATGCAAATGCAATGCACATGATGACATGATATGATATGCATGACAACGACAACAACACACGGAGACAAAACCCGAACCCAAGGAAATAAATATAACTTAATGCTGGAAACGGCAAGAGTTGGAGTACAAATTGGGAAAGTTACATCCGGGGTGTTACATCAGCACCGTCATCGTAGTCCAACACCTAGAAGAAGACCGAGCCCAGCCAGTCTAGAGGCCGGTGTACTATTTGAGCGACGTGTTGTCTACCTCTTAGCAGAACTACCCGCACTACCAGAAGATGTTCCACGGCGTGTACTTCGCCGCCAAGAAGATGAAGCCCTACTTCCAAGAGCATCTCATCACGGTTGTATGCACCGCCCGCATAGGCAGACGGGATGCATCCGGCCGGGTGGCGAAATGGGCCATCGAGTTGGCCCCTTACGCGATCTTCTACCAGCCTCGCACCGCCATCAAATCCCAAGCATTGGCCGACTTCCTCGTCGACTGGGCCGAGACCCAGTACCTGCCGCCGGCTCCCGACTCCACTCATTGGCGCATGCACTTCGATGGGTCCAAGATGCGCACCGGCTTGGGAGCCGGCATCGTCCTCACCTCTCCCAAAGGCAACAAGCTCAGATACACGCTGCAAATTCACTTTGCTGCCTCCAACAACGTGGCCGAGTACGAGGCACTCATACACGGGCTCCGACTTGCCAAAGAGCTCGGTATTCGCCGGATCCTATGTTATGACGACTCGGACTTGGTGGTCCAGCAATCATCCGGCGACTGGGACGCCAAGGACGCAAATATGGCAAGCTACCGCTTCCTCGTTCAGCAGATCAGTGGGTATTTTGAAGGATGCGAGTTCCTCCATGTACCGCGAGCCGACAACGAGCCAGCTAATGCTCTGGCTCGAATAGGCTCCACCCGGCAAGCAATACCAACCGGCGTCTCTCTACAACGCCTCCTCAAGCCGTCTATCAAGCCGTCTCCAGAGTCTGATTCCATCTTCATGCCGCCTGACCCCGACGCGGCCGGGTCTGGCTCGAAGAACCAAGCAGGTGGCCCGCGACTTCGATAGTCGGCCAGGGGGTATCAGCAGGCGGCTCGGGGACTTCCGTAGTTACGCCCGACCCGGGAACTGCCTCACCCGGCTCGGGGACTGCGGTAGTCGGCCCGGAGACTACACCAACACAACAGGCGGCGGCTGACTCCAGCATTTCACCGCCCAGCCCGCCCGCCCTGGTCGCAGTAGCCGTTTTGGCAATAGAAGAAGTCGCAGCTCCGTCATGGGCTCAATCCATCCTCAACTTCCTAATAAACCAAGATCTGCCGGCTAACGAAGTAGAGGCAAGACAAGTCCAACGCCGAGCCGGAGCATACACAATTGTCAACAGAGAGCTCGTCAAGCGCAGTGTCACTGGAGTCCTCCAGCGATGCGTCGAGAAAGAGAAGGGCATTGCAATCCTCAGAGACATCCACCAAGGAGAATGCGGCCACCATGCGGCCTCAAGATCACTCGTCGCCAAAGCCTTCCGCCATGGTTTCTTTTGGCCGACTGCTTTGGATGACGCCAAGGAGTTAGTTAAACATTGCAAAGAGTGCCAACTCTTCAGCTCCAAGCAACACATGCCGACTTCAGCACTCAAGACCATTCCCCTCACTTGGCCCTTCGCCGTTTGGGGACTGGACATGGTGGGCCCATTCAAGACGGCAAGCTGCGGCATGACACATCTGCTTGTCGCCGTGGACAAATTCACCAAATGGATTGAAGCAAAGCCGATCAAGAAGCTGAATGGGCCGACTGCCATCACATTCATCGCAGATATAACAACTCGGTACGGCGTGCCACACAGCATCATCACCGACAATGGCACAAATTTCACCAAGGGAGCCTTGGCACGTTTCTGCGCGACGCAAGGCATCCGGTTGGATCTAGCATCCGTCGCCCACCTGCAGTCAAACGGCCAGGTCGAGCGAGCCAACGGCCTCATCCTTTCCGGCATCAAGCCCCGACTGATCGTACCACTGAAGCGTTCAGCCGGCTGTTGGCTCGATGAGCTGCCGGCTATCCTCTGGAGTATGCGCACTACACCAAAGAAGTCAACCGGCTTCACCCCTTTCTTCCTCGTGTATGGTGCCGAGGCGGTCATCCCAACTGACATCGAGTTTGACTCACCTCGAGTAACCATGTACACGAAAGCGGAGGCCAAGGAAGCACGAGAAGACAGCGTCGACCTGCTGGAAGAAAGCCGGCTGTTAGCCCTCAGCCGGTCCGCCATCTATCAGTAGGGCCTGCGCCGCTACCACAGCTGGAAGGTCAAGCCAAGATCCTTCCAAGAGGGCGACCTTGTGCTCCGGCTGATCCAGCGAACAACCGGCCAGCACAAGCTCTCGACCCCTTGGGAGGGCCCCTTTGTCATCAGCAGAGCCTTAGGCAACGACTCCTACTACCTGATCGACGCGCAGAAGCCGAAGGCACGAAAGAGAGACGACTCCGGCAAGGAGTCGGAACGACCATGGAACGCCAACCTCCTCCGAAGGTTTTACAGCTGAAATGCAGTATGTATCACGCTAACTTTTGTACTAAGTACGAGACAATAGGGCCCCCGAGGAGAGATCGGGGACTGCCATCTTTTGTCTATAAATGAAAAGTATCATGCTTATGGCCTTGTCATTGCATTCACTTTTTTCCGTCCGGCACCGGGTTCGACTAGTCGGCCCGGGGACTGGCCGCCTGGAGTTATATTAGAAGTCCTACCCACAGTCAGACAAGTAGTGTGCCAGCTCCCAAGCCTTCTCTTGCCAAAAGTCGCAGTTCAAAGAACCGGCTGTCCGGCTGGCAAGAGTTAAGGGCAGGAACGGGTGCCCACACGAAAAACGGCTAGGGACTAACGGACTAATATAACAAAAGCCGGTTTTTCTCCCACCACCGACCGGCTACCAGAGTAGCCGGCCGGCCGGCTTCCATTCACTTCACTTCAATCCAAGAAAGCTCGAGTACTTGCCTCCCCAAAAGGGGAAGGCGGCAAAGGAAACAGCCTAAGGATAAAAAGCATACGTGAATGGAAACCAAACATGCACAAGTTAATATTTACATAAAGACCTTCAAAAGGCCAGCATTCAACATAGTTTGGATACACCCCCAGTGGGTGGAACTGCGGAAGCTTAATAAAATTGTTCAAAAGGCAACAAGCAGGAAAAAACAAGGACGGCAGATTAAGCCGGTGGAGCGACTGACGAGCCGGGCAGGTCGGCGAAGATGGCAGTGCCGGCTGGAGGGGTGGCCGGCTGGCGAACCTCGGCATGGTCACCGCCTCCCGCAGAGGGCGCGCTAGCACGCGCCTCGTTGCTGGAGGCATGATCAGGCTGAGGCTGGCTGGCCGCTTCACCAGCCGGCTCAACGTCTTCGCCCTCCTCCCCTTCGTCGTCTTCGCCTTCATCGCTGGAGGCGATCTCCTCTGCCGAGTCTTCACCCGCTGCCGGGTCCAGCCCGAACCACTCCTCCGGCTGGGCAACACCGTCGTCATTGATCTCAGGAGCGAAGACGCTGATGTCAGTACACTCGGCGATCGTCGAAGCACGCTGAGCGATAGCCGGCCGCACCTCCTCCAGCTCTTCGTCGGCCTCCAGCCGCCAGGTGCGCAGCTGGTCCAGGTTCAACCCCGGATACCAAGCTCGGACGAACTTCAGCGCCTGCCCAACTCCAAGCCGGGCCGCCTACACCTTCCAGGCCTCAAGCGGCTAACCGCAACCTCCAGCCAGTCGGCAGTCCGAATCGGGGTGCGGGGAATCGTCTCGCTTGGCTAGAGGGCGGCCAACACCTGTGCTCCGGCGCGCTGGAGGCGGCGGAGCATACGATGAGCCGGCTGCAGCCGTGCTTGGACCGCCAAGAGTTGCTCTTCGAGCGACCGACTCACGTCCGGCGCGACTTCAGCCCCCGCCTGCCGGCGCGCTTCGCGATGGGCCTTGATGGTTTGGGCGGCAAAGACGGAGTAGCCAGGAAAGTAGTCTGCACAGAGAATAAAAAGTAGCTCAAGTCAGAACACAAGTCAGGCGGCAAGGGGCAGGCAAGGAGCGAGGAAAGCGGCTTACCGTCGATCAAACCCTCAATACGGCCGAAGCCTTCATTCAGCGCTTGCCTGGTCTCAGCCCAGCCCGCCGCTTCAGTCTCGAACTTGGCCTTCAAGGCGGCTTCGTTATCCTGCACCTTCTTCAGAGCCGCCTTGTGGCTCTCCTCCTGGTCAGCCAGCTTCTTGGCCAGGCGGTCACGCTCCAGGACCAAGGCGTCGTACTCGGTTTCCTTGGCACGAAGGGTGGCCTGCGCCTCGCTGAGCTGCCCCCTCAAGTCGGCATTGGCTTCTGCGAGCACGAAAGACAAAAGAAAAACCAGTAAGGTGAAGTCGTCAGGAAAGATCCGACCCGACTGCTCAGCAGTCGGCCCGAATCTCGGGGACTACACCCAGTGGGTGCGCTGACGCGCCCCCACAGGAGATGAATGAAACCAAGTACGTACTCCGGCTGCTGATCAGGTCTTCGGTTCTCTGACCCAGCTCCTGAGCCTGGGAGTTGAAGGCGGCAGCACGAAGGTTATGATACTCCTGGAAGATTAGACAGGAGGCGAGAATAAGGTAGTCGTCAAGGAAGATCCGACCCGACTGCTCAGCAGTCGGCCCGAATCTCGGGGACTACACCCAGTGGGTGCACTGACGCGCCCACACGGAAGAAATCAAGAGAAAAAAACAACCAAAGATAGAAGACTCACCCGGATGATGACCCGTGTCGCAAGGAACTCCTGGGTGTATTGCTGCAGCGAGGCGGCTTGGGCCTGAAGCCGGTTCCAAATCTCTTGGGCCGCCACATTCAGCTCGCCCGTCCCGCTGCCGGGAGTCCACTCGAACGTGCCGGTGCTGGCCGCCTCCAAGGCCTCCGCCGTCCGGCTGGCACCCGTAGCTCGGTGCGGCTCCGGCGCAGCGGTGCCTCCCCCTGCGCATCGGTGCATTGCCGGCTGCACCTCGAGGCCGGCTCCTACTTCCGGCTCACCCCCAGCCGGCTGCTCTGGCGCCGCAGCCGACTGGCCGCCTTGGCCCGCTCCGGTTGGCGCTGCCGGCGGCGTCCTCTCCACGAAGATCACGGAGTCCTCCCTCCGCTCCATCACCGGCGGTTCTTGGTCGACCTCCTCCAGCGGAGGCACAGGAATGTTGGGGTCCACGGCGCGGAGGGGAATGGCTAGCAGCGGAGGCTGGTTGTGCGAAGCCTCCGCCTCCATCTCCGCAGTTGTCGCCTCCACCCGGGCCTTGGCTGCTGCATCGGCCTGCTCCTTCATCGCCTGGGCGGCCCTTCGCTCCGCCGCCTCCCGCTCCTCCCGCGCCTCTCGTGTGTTCCGCTCCGTGGCCTCCCTGAGGTCGGCGCGGGGATCCACGCGGCGGGAGCCTGAAGACCCTCCAGTCGGCCCGACTACGGAGCCGCCCAGACCCCGCTCAAGGGAAAGCGGCGCCCTGTCCGGCGAGCAAAGAAAGGTTTAGAAGAGTTTTCAATCAAAAATAAGAACAACAAAAAATATGTATCCAAGCATTCGACGACTTATGCTGAGATCGCCTGCGGCTGCTTCACCGCCTTGCAGAAGCGGGCCGCCTTCGCGGCCGCCTCATCTCGCTTGGTCGCCGCTGTGGAAGCCTTGGACTTCTTCGGCCGGCTGCCGAAGAGGATCGACATGGCCCGACGCTTCTGGGCGTCACCGCCAGCAGCCGGCGCGGTGGACGAGCTCGCGCCTTGATGATCAAGCGCTGGCTGGCGGCGCGGGGCGACTTCAACCTCGGCATCGGCATCATCCGGCCAGTCCTCGAAGCCGGCCGTGAGCCCCGTGCCTCCGGCCTCGTCACCTTCCCCCATGATGGCATCTTCCATGGCGGCCGCTCCCAGGTCCGGATCGTCGGTGTCGTCCACTATGCGGTCGGGGAGGAGCTGGCGCTCTACCCCCGCGGCCCCGGCTGTCGGCGGGAGAAGAGGGTTCTGCAAAAGGCAAACCAATTGATCAAAGAGTCGGCTATCATGAGGCCGGCTACCAAAGGAAGAAAAGAAGAAAGAACTTACGACGGGCGGAGGGTTGGCGCGAGAGTACGGCCCCTTGCCGTACCGCCAATCCTCGGCGAGCTTACAGTTGGAGATGTAGTTCACCATGTAGGAGACCTCCGCATGAGGCATCTCCCTGGTGCTCAGCCGGCTTGGGTCGAAGCAGCCGCTCATCTGACATACCATGTGAGGCCGGCTTTGGAGGGGAAGAACCCGACGCTCCACGAAGGCGGCCACCAAGTCGGCTCCGGTCAGGCCCTCCGACTGGATCATCACCCGAAGCCGGGAGACGGCTGCGTTCTCGGCCTGAGACAACGACCTGGCCCGGTAGCTCCATGAGGGTCGCCTCCCAGCCGGCGGGCCGGCTTCATAAGCCGGCAGGTTGACGTAGTCGCCTTGCTGCACGACATTCTTCATGTAAAAGTATGACTTCTGCCAGAGCTTCACCGACTGGATCAGCGGGATGTGCGGGAACGGGTTGTTCTCACTCGCCCGCCTCATGGCAATAAAGGCTCCGCAAGGGGCGGGCACGCCCGCGACAACGGTGCTGAGCTTGCTTTGGAAGAATTCCGCCCAGAGCTCGAGCGTGGGGAGGACCCCAAGGAAGCCTTCGCACAGCGTGACGAAGGCCGACAGCAGCATCATCGTGTTGGGCGTGAGGTGATGCGGCTGGAGGTTGTAGAATTCGAGGAAGGCTCGGAGGAACCCGCTCGCCGGAAGGCCGAAGCCGCGCAGGCAGTGCGAGCGGAAGATCACCCGCTCTCCCTCCTCCGGTGTCGGCGAAATCTCCTTCTTCGGTGCTAGACAAACCCGAACGAAGTCCTTGCCGGGCAGGCGTCGCGTCTGGCGAAGGAACTTGACGTGGTCCTCATGGACGTTGGAGCCAACCCACGAGCTTGACATCGCCATGGGGCACTGCAGCGAGAAGCAAGACGATGCGGCGGCGGAACGAAGCGACGGCGGAACGGCGCGGCAAAGAGTTGCTGCGGGGAAGAGAAGAAGAAGGAGGGCGAGAAGGGGCGGAGTGAGGGAGAGCGCGCGAGCCTCTGCCGCTCTCCCTCCTCCTCCTACTTATAGACCGCGCGGCGGAGCCGAGGAGGCGCGGCGTGGGGGAACGTGGGGATCAACTGTGCCCACTCCCCCACGTCCCGCGATTATTACGCCTTGATGGCAGAATAAAACCGCCACGAGAAGGCGAGCAGTCCATGTGGGCCACAGAAGATCTGCGCTCGGGCCGAGGCCTAGTAGTGGCAGGCCCGGGCCTGCGGCGGCGTCCCGTTGCGCGCGTGCACTGGCAGGGTTTCCTTGCCACGTGGCCCGCGGGATGGCCTGCGGACAGCTCGCAGGTCGACCGCGTTCCCGCCTACGAGAAACGGAGCTCTCTGAAGTCGGCGTGCACAAGCAAAGCCGGCCCCTCAGGATAGGAAGCTGACCAAGCTTCTCATCCCTTTATCTGCCTCGAAGCTCGCTCAGCTTCGAGGACTACTGTCGGAGTAAGTGGCCACGGGTAGCCTAGCCGGCTCCCCTGGCCTTTTTGAAAAAATTACGAGCCGATCCGGCTCTCAAGAATCCAAGACATGGGGCCGCCTTCCCCTGGCCGGCTATCCGAAGGCGGCCCGACTTCATCCCTCATGAAGAAAGCCACGGGAGGGCCGGCTCCGAGGAGCCGGCTGCGAGAAGGCCGACTCCCAGGAGCCGGATCCCATAAAGCGGTCAAGACCGTACCCTCGAAGTCTGCATCCACCTAACGGCGATGTGACGGGGCGTGGCTACAGTGAAGCCTGCCACCCCTGAATCCCGGAGCGCGCCTGGCACAGTGCGCCGTACGGGTGGCCATGACCCGTCCGGCGCAGCACTGTTGCCACGTTGACCCTGATGTCATCCACGATAGGCTACCAGTACGGCCCACGGGCGGTGGGCCCCTTCGGGCAGAGAGACACCCGAAGGCAGCCTGGCCTCCCCCAGTCGGCCCAAGACGGAGCCGGCTCTCTCCAGCTGGCTTGCCACCCCCTCGAAGGAGACGCCCCATTAAGGAGACAAGACGTGGTGAGGCTACAGTGGTCACCCGCCGGACAGCAGCACTGTAGCCATGCTTACCTCGGCGAAGCCTTCGTCACCAAGATTGAGCAACAGTAACCAGCCACCGACAAGGCCCTGGACAGTGGGGCTTGCCTGTCAACGAAGGAGCAGGTAGCCGGCGGGACCCAGCAGCCGGCGGGCCCCAGCAGCCGGCGCAGAAGCCGGAGAGCGAAGACACAGACGGCTGGGCCCCATGCCCAGCCGGATTACCACTGTACCCCCGGGGGGTAGGCCTATATAAACCCCCCGGGACACCCATGCAAAAGAGGATGAATCTCTGCTAGTTTTAGACACCACGTAGGAAGGAGAAGAGAGCAAGCAGAGCCCTTCTTCCTCCTCTTGCCAAACAGCTCAAGGAGCATTGTGTAGCTACTTGTTCATCTAGTGATCATGCGGAGACCCCGCAGAGCAGCAGTAGGGGTGTTATCTCCACGGAGAGCCCCGAAGCTGGGTAAGATTCGCCGGCATGCATGTCTTTGCCTCATCCCGTTTCCAGGCACCGGCGATGTTTTACTGGCTCCCACAATGATAAGCCACCCGTTGGCATATGTCACACCTACCACCCGACACAACTAGAGATCATAGTTTCTCATGCCATGCTTAATTAGCTAGGAGCTTATAATGGTTTACCTTGCGTGCCAACATGCTATTAAAATGGTTGTGATGTGGTATGATAGGGTGGTATCCTCTTTTGAACGATTCGAGTGGCTTGACTTGGCACATGTTCACGCATGTAGTTGAAACAAAATCAACATAGCCTCTACGATATTTATGTTCATGGTGCATTATATCCTACTCATGCTTGCATTCGGTGTCGATTAATTTTAATGCATGTTCATGACAGTTGTCGCTCTCTAGCTGGTCGCTTCCCAATCTCTTTCTAGCCTTCAACTTTACTAAGCGGGAATACTACTTGTGCATCCAATCCCATAAACCCGAAAGTTATTCCATATGAGTCCATCATACCTATCTATATACGGTATCTACCTGCCGTTCCAAGTAAATTTGTATGTGCCACTTCAAATAAATATCATGTTTCTTATGCTCGAATAGCTCATGTATCAACTAGGGCTGTCCGTATCTTCCATGTTAGGCGGGTTATTCTCAAGAGGAGTGGACTCCGCTCCTCACTCACGAGAAAATGGCTGGTCACCGGGATGCCCAGTCCCATGCTTTATGCAAACTAAATCAAAATAATTGCAAACAAAACTCCCCCTGGGACTCTTGTTAGTTGGAGGCACTTGTTGTTTCGAGCAAGCCATGCATTGATGCTTGTTGGTGGAGGGGGAGTATAAACTTTACCATTCTGCTTGGGAACCGCCTATAATGTGTGTAGCATGGAAGATATCGCCATCTGTTGGTTGTTATGTTGACAATGAAAGTATACCGCTCAAAATATTATTCACCTATATTTCAAAACCGAGCTCTGGCACCTCTACAAATCACTGCTTCCCTCTATGAAGGGCCTATCTATTTACTTTTATGTTGAGTCATCATCCTCTTATTAAAAAGGACCAGTTGGAGAGCACCGCTATCATTTGCATTCATTACTGTTAGTTTACATTGAGTATGACTTGACTGGATCTCTTTTACCATGAATTACAATGTCTAGCCAGTCCTTGATCTTTAAAGGTGCTCTGCATTTATGTTTTGCGGTCTCAGAAAGGGCTAGCGAGATACCATCTTGTTATATCATATTATGATTGTTTTGAGAAAGTGTTGTCATCCGAGATTTATTATTATTGTTCGCTAGTTGATTATGCCATTGATATGAGTAAACATGAGACCTATGCATTATTGTGAATATGGTTAGTCTATAATCTTTGCTGAAAACTTGAATGCTAGCTTTACATATTTACAACAACAAGAGCAAATAGAGTTTGTAAAAGTTTTTCTTTATCACTTTCAGTTTGTCAACTGAATTGCTTGAGGACAAGCAAATGTTTAAGCTTGGGGGAATTGATACGTCTCCGTTGTATCTACTTTTCCAAACACTTTTGCCCTTGTTTTGGACTCTAACTTGCATGATTTGAATGGAACTAACTCAGACTGACGACGTTGTTTTTAGCAGAATTGCCATGGTGTTATCTATGTGCAGAAAGAAAAGTTCTCGTAATGACCTGAAACTCTATGGAGCGTCTTCTTGGAAATAATAAAAGATACTGGCAAAAGATCAAGACCAGGGGGGCCACACCCTAGCCACGAGGGTGGGGGGCGCGCCCCCCTACCTCATGGCCTCCCTGGAGCTCCTCCGACCTCAACTCCAACTCTATATATTCACTTTTGGGGAGAGAAATATTAGGGAGGAGGATTCATCACGTTTTACGATACGGAGCCGCCGCCAAGCCCTAAAACCTCTCGGGAGGGCTGATCTGGAGTCCGTTCGGGGCTCCGGAGAGGGGAATCCGTCGCCATCGTCATCATCAACCATCCTCCATCACCAATTTCATGATGCTCACCGCCGTGCGTGAGTAATTCCATCATAGGCTTGCTGGACGGTGATGGGTTGGATGAGATTTATCATGTAATCGAGTTAGTTTTGTTAGGGTTTGATCCCTAGTATCCACTATGTTCTGAGATTGATGTTGCTATGACTTTGCTATGCTTAATGCTTGTCACTAGGGCCCGAGCGCCATGATTTCAGATCTAAACCTATTATGTTTTCATCAATATATGAGAGTTCTTGATCCTATCTTGCAAGTCTATAGTCACCTACTATGTGTTATGATCCGGCAACCCCGAAGTGACAATAATCGGGATCACTCCCGGTGATGACCGTAGTTTGAGGAGTTCATGTATTCACTATGTGTTAATGCTTTGGTCCGTTACTCTATTAAAAGGAGGCATTAATATCCCTTAGTTTCCGCTAGGACCCCGCTGCCATGGGAGGGTAGGACAAAAGATGTCATGAAAGTTCTTTTCCATAAGCACGTATGACTATGTTCGAAATACATGCCTACATTATATTGATGAATTGGAGCTAGTTCTGTGTCACCCTAGGTTATGACTGTTACATGATGAACCACATCTGGCTTAATTCTCTATCACTGATCCATTGCCTACGAGCTTTCCATATATTGTTCTTCGCTTATTTACTTTTCCGTTGCTAATGCTATAATCACTACAAAACATCAAAAACAATACTTTTGTTATCATTACCTTTTGCTATCGTTACCACTACTATCATATTACTTGGCTACTAAATACTTTGCTGCAGATATTAAGTTTCCAGGTGTGGTTGAATTGACAACTCGGCTGCTAATACTTGAGAATATTCTTTGGCTCCCCTTGTGTCGAATCAATAAATTTGGGTTAAATACTCTACCCTCGAAAACTGTTGCGATCCCCTATACTCGTGGGTTATCAACCTTGTACTAGAAAGAATGGCATAAATACATATGAGCATCATGTGCAAACATCTATAGATAGTTATCCAACTGCATATATAGCTAATACTCCAACCAGCCGCTATCCAACATGCATCTTAAAGTATTAACTAATAAAATAGAGTATTGCATTAAGCATGATGACATGAAGTAGACAATATGTTATCTTCACCCTGCGTTCAAATGACAACTACAAAATCATTTGTTTATCCCCGGTGGCAATAACACAATACAAGCATTTTCCACTTTCTATCACTGCAGTCGATTACTTGCAAGATACTTGGTTGGATCCAACTATCCAAGGATCTATAATAGATAAATGGAAAGAAGATTGAGAAAGCTTAGGGAAAAAGGAAGGAATCAAAATATGAATGCTTGGTACAAAGATCTAAAAAAGGATACCAGGATTAAATTGGATACCCATTGAGAAACAATGTGAATTACATGGCATAACTACTAAAATGAGCCAGCAACAGAAAGATCTAATACCACAAGTAGACAGGCTTATGGAACAGGAAGAATTGAAATGGAAACAGAGGGCTAAAATTAACGATATCTTTGAAGAATACACTAATACTAAATTTTCATGCTACGACCAATAGAAGGTGACGGAAAAACATGGTTACTTCTTTGGATCTAGAGGAAGGTCAAATTGATAGGGGGTAAGGAATTGATTACTTATATTACCATTTTTATAAGAATCTATTTCGACACCCTAAGGTTTCTACTATATCTTTTGGTATATAGCCTCCTAAAACTATTCGAAGAGAAACTGCACACAATTAATTGCAGAATTTTCTAGGGAAGAGATCAAACTGGGGTTTTTAGTATGTCTCATAATAAATCTCCCTGACTTGATGGTTTCACTATAGAATTTTATCAACACTTCTGGGATTTGGTTAAGTTTGAATTAAAAGCCATGTTTGATTATTTATATACAAGCAAAGTGGATATATCTAGACTCATTATGGGATTATCACCTTGGCTCAAACCATTCATGTTAATCAAATACAAAAGTATAGGCGTATTTGCCTACTTAAGGTCAACCAAATTCAAAATTTTCACTAAAGTACTTATGAGCTCATTGAATGAGGTAGTTGGGGAGGTTATTTGACCCGTTCAAACTATTTTTATAAAGGGCGGATTCATTATGGAGTGGGTGATGATTTTACATAAAACCCTACAAGTATTCATGTGGAAAAAACAAAGTGGCAGGATCTTTAAAGTTGACTTTGGAAAAGCTTATGATAAGGTTAAGTGACCTCTTGTGATGCAAATGTTAACAGTAAAAGGTTTTCCTTATAAATGGATTGGTTGGATTATGCATACTATTAGGAGGGTAATATAGGCATTAGAGTTAATGGCAATATAGAACCTTACTTTCCCACCCATAAAGGTAAGAAAAGGAGACTATTTGTCTCCTTTGTTCTTTGATTTGGCTTCTGATGCTTTGGCCATGATTATGGATAGAGCTAGAAGAAATGGTTTGATCAAAGGAGTGCTCGAGGAAAACATTGAAAATAGTTTTAATATGCTGCAATATGTAGATGACACTATATTTCCTTTACAAGATGACTATGAAAGTGCACATAACATGAAATTCGTATTGTGCCTGTTTGAACTGATACCTGGACTGAAAATCAATTTTCATAAAAGTGAGCTTTCCCTTTTTGGTGATGCCTTAAATAAGGCAAATAACTTTTCTACTATCTTCACCTATCATGTGGATCTCTCCCTATGGACTACCTATTGTGGTTAATAAGAGTTTGGATTTATTTAGGGCTAGGTTCTTTGAGGGTGGCGACCCTCGACAATCGGAGCAAGGAGATCGAGGAGTGCAAAGGCACATTTGTAGGCGCTCGGCTTATCTGCATGCATAGCCGCGGTGGTCGTGCATGCTCGCTAGTAGCGCAATGAGAATTTTTGTCTGGTGCAAGGGAAGCGCCCATCACATGAGGAGGTTCTTGGCGCTAGTGGCAGTGCCCGATGTTGATGAGTCTAGGGCACACCGGCAGTTCCTTTGTGAATTCTTTGATGGTATGGTTGATGTTGTAGTGTGTCTCGCGCTGGTGTGGAGTGGAAGCAACTATTCCTCACTGAGGCATTGGTGTCCCCTGATGGCCATGACAGAGATCTAAGGTGGGAAGACGTCCTACCAATCAAATAGTGCATTTTTGGCCTGGCATGGAGTACCGACGAACCCGGCCATCGAGCGATTTGTCATCAATATGCTGATCGAAACACCCCTTCATGTCCAGAGTGAAAACTTTTGTCCTGGCCTATATTGGTCGTGCTCGGCAGCTGCGGACTTGCGTTGTTACCTTGTTGAAGATGTTGTTTATTTGCTGTTGCACTGGTCTTCATTGGCTAGTCTGGGCAATTAGGATGAAAATCCTTGTCCACGCCATCTCGGGCTGGATGTGGTGATAATGGCATGATGACTTTATTCTTTTTGTAAGGCGTTGATCAGAAGAAGTCGACATATAAGTGTTAATTGCTCAGCAGTGGTTGCCTTTGTTGTGTACTCTACTTAAGCATTAATACGAAAGGTCGTGTGCATCGTGCTTATAAAGAGGCCGGGGTTTCATCCTCCTTTTCGGGGAAAAATAAATTGTTGCAAGGTCGATCCATTAGTTCCATAAAAAATGTAAAAACAACATCAATGAATCAATTGCATGTAAACTCCAAGCTCGTGAGACGTGTAACTTTATTTTAGAAGATAATGTCCAAGCTTAAAATAACATTGCCTAAACATTTTGCTCACTGCAACTTTTATAGCATTCTTGCCATTAGTCAACCCTATCTTGTCCGCTTGCGTGTACATCGATGGCAACTGTTGCTTGAAGATACCAATCACCCTCTTTTTTCTTCTTTTTTTTTTTGCGAATGAGATACCAATCATGATATTGTTGTGTGGGGTACATGCGGTCCAATTTATCACAAAGATGTTTATATGGCCATCAATACAATGCAATAGGACTAGATTAGGAGATGAGTAAATTTTTTGCGAGATCCGAGATGAGTAATTTATGAGAACATGAGAAAAAATATTAGATTTCTTTAGCAATCTATTTGTTCTGGCATCTGTGTAGAATCATTTCGCCGCTTGGTGAGATTATTAAACCTTTGCGGGCATTGGACACCAAAAAATATGTTTGAGTTGTCATAGCGTTTGTAGTTGACCCTAGCTTTGCAAATTGCCGCTAATAAAATCAAGATAATAGATATCGAATATTAGCTCGCCGATCAGCAGATACACTAGGTGAGGCATATACATCATCGCGCCAAATGTATTGGCAAAAAACAATCAAAACATTATCTTATGTAGAAGTCTTGGATCGATCCAGTCTGAGGTCATGAAGTAAACCCGGAGGCAGAGCTCACATTTTAGAAAAAAAGAGTATTATGATAGGTAGAAGTCTTGGTTCCAGTCTGAGGTCAAGAAGTAAACCCGGAATTGGTGACGCGGCTCAACGTACACATGGGAAGAGGACAACTGCATGTTGTTTTTAAGGAGCTATGGGACTATCACTGAGCCAAGCCGCCTCAATCAGACTATCACATTCATTCTACATGGGTTTTAAATCAGACGACTCTCGCTTACCACGATGGCACGAGACACCGACCGGTCGAGCTGTTTGCCTCTCCGAACAAAGGGACAAGCACCGATCGTTGATCCTCGATCGGTCACAGCTCACAACACAACAATGTCACCAACAGCAAAAGAGACACGAACGCAGAGGAGGGGGACGAGAAACGCCGATAGGGCCATGTTCTTCACATGCATGCACAGTCACTCGTGCATGATTCATGCATGCATGTGGTGTACTTTGGTGCCCAACCATAAAAATATGCAGATCCCGAATATATATCTCCTTTTTCTTTTGAGATTTTTTTTTGAACAACAAAAGGCGCACTAGGCGCCAAACTTTCTTATTTCAGCTCAGAAACACCGTACAGCATGAATTACAAAGCCCTGAAATTGAAAAGTAGAGAGAAGAGAAACTACTGGGCAAGTCATATTCCGATGAGCTGAAGCGAAACAACATATATCAGGTTCTACCACTGATGTTAGAACCTGGTGAGCTACATTGTGTGCAATACCATTGATCTCCCTAGAGATGTGAAACACCTGGGACTGGAGATCTGAGGAGTAGCAGAAGAAGTCAGCCAGAATTTTCCTTATAGTCCAAGGAGTAGTAGATTCCTTAATCTTTCTGCTAGCCGCCCATGACGCCAAAGACAAATTGTCAGTGAGGAAAGTGGGCTGAGAAATGCATAGCTGTTTGGCCACTCTAGCCGCCAAAAGAAGCGCCAAAGCTTTAGCTTGTAAAGGTGTATCTGTGATAACAGTAGAAGCTTGGATCTGCACATTGACCTCCAATTGGTCTTGTGGTAAAGAGAGGTAAATTCCAATTCCAGTAGCAACAGATCCTTGAGTCAAGCCTGGAATTTTTTTGCATCTAAATGCTGCATCAGAGTATACTTTTGGTCCTGTAACTTGAAGATTAGACTTAATCGTTTTCCCCTGCATAGGAATCTGATTAGTAAGAGGTAAAACACCGACCATCTCATTGGATTTGAGCTGAGAAGAAATATGTATAGAATCATCGAGTTCATTACACAGGGCTATAGCAGCAGTGTTAATATGATAAGGAAGAGATTTTTTCCTACTAAATAAATAATCATTCCTAGCTTTCCAAAGACACCACATAAAGTTGAGAATGTTGGGTAGAGAAGCATGAGGATGATTCATATTAATCAGAGCAAGGAAAATACTGTGAATATTAGGATTACTTTGAACTAAAATATCCATTCTAATGCACCAAGGATTCAGAAACCAAGCAGCTCTAGCAAAATCACAAAGAAAAAATAAATGCATCTCATCCTCAGGCTTACCGCATCTGCTACAAAGTTGAGATATGTGCACGGAGAAGCGGCCAGCTCTCAAACCTGTGGGAAGAGCTTTTCTAAGAAGCCTCCAAGCAAAAGTTTTTACCCTGGGAATCATCATCTTTTGTTTCCAGACCTCATTTAGAAGATTCTTGACCTGCAAAGAAACCTGAGAAGGTGCAAATCTAGGATTGGCATGAATATCCTGCAAACACAGCTTATAAGTAGATTTAGAAGTACAAATACCATTAGGGGTAAGGTCCCAACACAGAATATCTGGACCGTCCTCTTGAATAATATCAGTCTGCATAATAGTAGAAGCAAGAGGTTGTTGGAAAAGAGAGTAAATAAGGATAGAATTCCATTCTTTCCTATCAGGAACCCAAAGATCTTTAACAAGAGAAGGTTGAATAATAAGATGATCATAAATAGCATTCCAACGGGAGCACCAAGGGGTGCTCCATATAGAAATATTACCTTGAGTAATCTGATAAAAAGAATGAGCTTTGAGTTTGGGTAGTATTTTGAGAATGGAGGACCAAAAAGCTGATTTTGGATTAGAAGGGCTAGCAGTCCAGATGGAAGAATCATGGAAGTATTTGGACTTAAGAACAAGATGGAGATGGGAAGAAGAATCTTTCGCTATACGCCAAGCAGCTGCAAGCATCAGGCCTTCATTAATGGCTTGTAAGTTCCTAATACCAAGGCCACCCTCTTTTTTAGAATAACAAATATCCTTCCAAGCCCTAAGACACAAGCTTTTGCTCGAATTATGTTCTCTAATACTTGTCCACCAAAAGTTCTTAATAATAGCAGTGAGTTTGGCTATGAACTTCTTAGGAAATAAAATATTAGCCATATAGTAAACAGGAATACCAGAAAAAACTGATCTAATCAATTCAAGCCTAGCTGCATGAGAGAGCAAGTTGGCCTTATAAGCAGGAAGCTTATTCATGAATTTATCCAAAACAAAATTGTAGGCCGGAGATCTATTATTAGCAGGAAGAATAAGAGGATGACCAAGATGAGAAAAATTAGCATCCATGTTAGAAACAGGAAAAATCTGCTTAATATCTTGAATAACAGCCTGACTAACATGAGCACTAAACATAATAGCAGACTTGGCCCAATTTGGAGTTTGACCTGACATGGAACAAAAATGATTGATAATGTTGGCCATAGCATTAGCTTCCTGAACAGTAGCTTGACCACATACCAACAAATCATCTACAAACAAAAGAGAGTGAATCGGGGGGCAATTTGGTCCAAGCAAAATACCCTGAAGACTATGAGCAGCTAAAGCTTCATTAAGAGCAAGAGATAATTCATTAATGGCAATAACAAACAAATAAGGGGACATAGGACAACCTTGACGAATACCCCTAGAACTTTTGAATTTATGAGAAGGCCTACCATTAATGACCACACAAAAAGTAGGAGAAGAAATGCACTCATAAATCAAATTTATGAAATGAGCATGCAATCCTTTACGTGCAAGAGCTGAAACAATGAAGCTCCATTCTAAACGATCGAAAGCCTTAGCAAGATTAATTTTAAGCACGAAAGCAAGGTGATTCCAAGAACGAAGAGCAAAAGAGTGAGAAATCTCTTGAGCAATAATGATATTGTCACTAATTCTTCTACCTTCAATGAAAGCTTGTTGAGCAGGGTCAATATAATCTGGAAGATGAGGCTTAAGACGATTAGCTAAAGATTTGGCAATGATTTTATAAATAACATTGCAAAGACTAATGGGACGATAATCCATAGGAACCTGAGGAACAAGTTTTTTTTGGAATGAGAGCAATGTTTGTATCACTCACGTGAGAGGGCAATATACCTGTTCTATAAAAATTGACTACCAATTGAGTGACATCGTCTCCTATCCAATTCCAAGTAGCCAAATAAAACTCGACATTAAAACCATCTGGCCCTGGAGAAGCATTCAACTTCATGTCCTTCAAAATCTGCAAGACCTCATTTTTATCCGGAATTAAATAAGTAGGGTCCAAAGAGCCCTCCGGTAATTGAGAAGCAAGAAAAGGTCTACCACAGTTGATATGAGTGGAAGAGAAGATATATCTGAAATAATTAACAAAGGTATTAGCAATGAGACTAGGCTTAAAATGCACAATATTATTTTCATCCTTAACCGAGCAGATAGTATTCCTTTTCCTTCTCTTAAGCACAGCTTGATGGAAAAAAATTCGTATTACGATCACCATCAGTAGCCCATCCCTTCTTACTTCTTTGCTTATAAAAACTATTCAGTTTAGAGAGAGTTTGCTCATACCTGAGAATAAGCGAATTTTCTAAAGCATGATCTTGCTGATTGATTGGAAGCTCCTGAATCTGCTTGATACTAGATTCTAGTTCCTGAAGCTCTTGCTGAAAAGGTTTCTCCTTCCTACACCAAGTTTTGAGATTTTGGATGCTGGTTGGTACGGCTGCACGCTGCCAATTAATCAATCATTCCTTTTGCCAGAATTTGACATCCCACTCGGTTGTGCCGACGATATAAATAGATGTGTAGAAGGAATTTTGTGAGGTTGCCCGTCTTTTACGAGAAGAGGAGATCAAATACTATCAGAGATCCAAAGTTGATTTCATTTAGATGGGCGATAGTAATACAAGATAGTTTTAATTGGTCGTCAATGGGCGGCATAGGAAGAAATGTATTTACAGTCTCCAACAAAATGAGGGGCAGATCGAAGGTCAGGAGGAGCTCAAAAAGTATATTACCAAGTACTACAAATCTTTGTTCGAAGTGCCGACTGAAGGGAACTTCACCCTCGACGAGATCCGAACAGATGATATTCCACAAGTTACGGAAGAAGAAAATGATATCCTAATGGCACCATTCTCAGAAGAGGAGGTGAGAGCGGCTGTGTTCCAAATGAACATAACAAAGCTCCAGACCCAGATGGTTTCCTCGCAGAATTCTATCAGAATTTCTGAGATATCATCAAGACTGACCTTTTGGAGTTGTTCAATTGTTTTCATGCCGACCGACTAGACCTATTTAAACTTAATTTTGGCGGGATTGTCTTGTTGCCAAAGATTAAGGAGGCCGAACGGATCCAACAGTTCAGATCTATATGGCTCCTTAGTGTTAGCTTCAAGGTTTTCACCAAAGTGGCTACGAATAGGTTAAACTCGGCAACTGACCATGTTATCCGGCCATCTCAAACGGCATTCATGCAAGAAAGAAATATACTTGATGATGTAGTAATTTTGCATGAGACCGTTCACGAAATGCATCAAAAAAACATGAGTGGGGTAATATTCAAGATCGACTTTGAAAACGCCTATGACAAGGTCAAATGGCCTTTCCTCCAATGGGTCCTAAGAATGAAAGGTTTCTTAAAAAAATGGTGTCAGTTGATCCAAAATTTTGTAACTGGAGGTAGTGTAGCCATCAAAGTCAATGATGATCTAGGCCATTACTTTCAGAGAAAAAAGGACTACGTCAAGGTGACCCCATGTCCCCAATGTTATTTAACATTGTTGCTGACATGTTGACTATTCTGATTGAGCGCGGCAAGTAGGACGGCCGGGTTGTCGGAGTAGTGCCACACCTTGTGGATGGTGGCCTATCTATTATGCAATATGCCGATGACACAATTCTTTTCATGGAACATGACCTGGACATGGCTCAAAACCTGAAACTCTTACTTTCAGCGTTTGAGAAAATGTCGGGTCTCAAAATTAACTTTCGTAAAAGCGAACTTTTCTGCTATCGAGATGTTGTTGAGGCGGCCGCCAATTATGCCGACATGTTTGGTTGTGCATATGGCCAATTCCCGATTAAATATCTGGGAACATCGATTCACTATCGGCGTCTCACCATTGCGGAGTGGAAACATGTAGAGGAGCATTTAGAAAAACGGTTGAGCAGTTAGAAAGACAAGATGCTCTCAGTTGGAGGACGGATGGTTTTGATTAACTCCATCCTCACAAATATGGCTCTCTATATGTTTTGTTTTTTCCAACTCCCAAAAGGGTGCTGCAAAGACTGAACTATTTTAGATCCATATTCTTTTGGCGAGGAGATGTTGTAGACTGAAAGACCAAGGTGGCCTTGGAATTCATGCCCCCAGGTCAAAAATGTGGCCCTACTTAGTAAATGGTTGTTCAAACTTCTTACTAAGGATGTTGTTTGGCAAACATGTTGCGCAACAAGTATCTAAGCCAAAGGCAGTGGCTCGGGCCTATTGAAAACCTAGCGACTCGCACTTTCGGGCTGGCCTAATGGTGGCAAAGAAATATCTCTTTCGCTTTGGGTCTTTCGCGATAAAGGACGGGTCGGAAATTCGTTTCTGGGAAGACATATGGCTAGGCAATGTCGGTCTCCAAAAACAATACCCAGCCTTATACACTGTTTCTCGTGATAAAAACAATACTATTGCGCACATGCTTAGTTCATCCCCGCCGAATATTTCCTTCGGGTAGGATTTGATTGGCCCCTGACTTATGTCATGGTATAATTTTTTATCCCGGCTGAATTCGATTAACTTGACACAAGGCCGGGATGTTTTTCGCTGGAACCTTACTACATCGCGGTCTTTCACAGTAGACTCTATGCATCGTGCGTTAATACATTCTGAGGTGCCAGTGAGTAATAACAAGAAAATCTGGAAGTCGAAGATTCCACTAAAAGTTAAAATCTTCATGTGGTATCTTCGTAGGGGAGTTGTGCTAACAAAAGACAACCTTATACGACGCAACTGGCAAGGAAGTAAGCAGTGTTGCTTTTGTGCTCATGACGAGACAATCAAGCACCTCTTCTTTCAATGCAAGTTTGCATGTTCTACATGGCCAGTCATCCAAATAGCATCAAATTTGTATCCGCCCACAAGTGTTTCCAATATATTTGGTCATTGGTTGGGCGGTATTTCAAATAAGTTCAAAACTCTAATAAGGGTGGGAGAGTATGCCTTACTTTGGTCGCTTTGGCTATTTAGAAATGATTTAATTTTTAATGATAAAAATTCTTCTTCTCTATAGGTTATTTTTCGTTGTACGCATTTGCTTTGTATGTGGTCTACGCTACAACGACCGAAGCACCAACCGTTTCTCAAGACGGTGTGTACACGGTTGGAGCAGGTGGCTATGGAGGTTTTTTCCAACATGGCTGGCATCATAACCTCCGAATTGATCTACCTCCATTTTCGACATAGGCATAGTGTCAGTCTATAAAATTCTATTGTTTCTGACTTTTCATTTTTGTTACTTTTCCTTTTGTCAGACTTTTGTTGTTTGGCTATGTACACGCTAGTTATGCATAGGCCAGGTGTTACTCATAATGTTTTTTTATGTGCTTGATGCTACATTTTGAGATAATAAAAGCGCTCTTTATCAAAAAAAAAAGAATTTTGCTTATTGGCAGCATTTGTGGTTACCTTGGTAGAGGAGAGCGCCTTCTGATTTTCTCAGGAAAGTAACAAGAACTTTGTGTAATATACGTCCCAATATAGGTCTCGTCTACTCGATCGGGATGTTCCGGGGGAAACCCTAGATCTGGGTCTATCGGATCAGACGATGACGACACCTTTAGTGTCATTCTCCCTCCTTGGGGTATTGTTTTGGAGCAAGTGTAGGTTGGAGGGGACAAGAGGAGGAGCGGTGTTACATCTATCACAAGGCCGGCGGCAGATCCCGTCTGCATGCCGCTACGGAGTTTCGGTGACGGACGCATGTGGATGGATATGCACAGGATGGTGGCCTTGTCTAGCGCCGTGGTGGCGTCGGCGGCATGCCTGGCAAGGTCGGTGTGTCAGTACCTGCTCTGGAGATGGATCGGTGGAAGACGGCGACGGCGGCCTCTGAGACTCCGCCGGACCGGTGTGTGACCCAGTCCCAGCATTATGGCTTGGTTCGGGCATCCGGCTTTAGATGTTAGGTTTTGGTGTGATGTCTATTTGGTATTCAGCACAGAAATTTGGCACCTTTTATCAAGGGCATAGGAGTAGCAACAATGGTTTCCCAGATGGTGGTTTCAAGCTTACTGATGTATTACTCGATAAGGTTTTTGTGAATGATTAATAAAATGGTTGCATAGATCGCCCAGATGTAGAGGCCGGGGTATATCCTCCTTTTCTACAAAACTAAGTCCCTCGTTAGATATGAGTGATGCTATTTCACAAAAAAATATGAGTGATGCTTCACATACGACAAATCTCGTAGAATTTTTGTACGATGCAGAATAGTCAACGTTGATTGCATATGTAGGAAGCATCCTCACCATGCACTATCACATCAAATAAAAATCATACTGGATTTCGTTGTACGTGAAGTAATTTCGCTCTTATATTTCTTTATAGAGAGAGTATATGGGTATGCCGTCTGGCAGGGTGCGAGGACATATGTGTATTCGCTGGTTGGATCCAAACGGAAAAGGAAAGAGGGAAGGGAGAAGAATCGGTTGTAGGTTGGGTGTGTTGTCATCAAAGTTTTTGAT